>NW_019213065.1:16757-74145 GCF_002532875.2 Varroa jacobsoni | reverse complement strand
ATATACTAAGCTAGCTAGAGTTTGTGTGGATTTGTGTATGTTTCCATGATAACCTGAAAAGGTAGCATGTTCACGTGTTTAACGTAAAGACTCGTGATGTCCTTTGTTCACATCGAGCGCATACTTCATTCCGTACTGGAAACTAATCGCCTGAAGTAAGCTTCAGTCAGTGTCGGGCACAAAAAAACAAAAACGTTTAAAGCTTCAGTTTATTGGCACGTATTGACAGACTCATCACGAGGTGATCTCGTATTGGCCCATGCTCAGACGTGGGTCCCATTGAGCACTTTAAGCGCTGTCATTTATAGGATTGAGTGCGATCACTGAGCTGGCGAGGGCAGCGGAATCGTCATCGCAGTTACGGTCATCACCACAATCATCAACTCCAGAGAGGACACCGACAGACGAAAATGGGTCGAGCCACTACCGCGCTCCGTAGGCGATTGTGCTTGCGTATCTGTGTCAGGAAAGATTACCGTTACCACAACGAGACCATAGTATAGCCAACTCGACATTGTCAGCTGTTGGATATTT
Organism: Varroa jacobsoni; assembly: GCF_002532875.2. Lineage (NCBI taxonomy): Eukaryota > Metazoa > Arthropoda > Arachnida > Mesostigmata > Varroidae > Varroa > Varroa jacobsoni. The sequence goes on along the minus strand of NW_019213065.1, from coordinate 73,611 downwards.
TCCGTAGATCGTAAGCCAAAGATTGTTGGTTGATGTAGCACTACTACAGTTTGGCCTTTAGTTGAGCGAGGGACGAAGCAATTTGAAAAGCAATGGAGAAAGAGGGTTGCAGAGGGGTCATCCGAGAACCTTAAAACAGAGAGTCACAGTTTATTCACAGAATCATACTGTTTCTCCGCGAGGCAGGACAGCGCGGCAGCAGTAAATAGTATCAATAACAAAAACAGTGACTGATGTCACGTACAACCTGCAATATTGATAGGTGAAACCTTTTCTCGCCTTCGTTAGTCTTTTCGCCGAATAACTCGTCACTGTCGAGAGATAAAATCAAGAACTCTAAAAGGCCAGTATTTGCATGCAAACTAGATAGAGTACGGATATCAACAATACCTGATTTTTATGTATGTACCATTGGTTATTTGGAGGTAGTTGCTGATCGTGACACGGACTGACAGGAAAGAATGGTGAACGCTACGAGCCATATCCGCAAGTATAAAGTAAGCACACAAATAGATACGCACTCCAACTAAGTTAAATGTTCTAATGAAGTGTTCGTTTAACGATGGAGATCTTGCATACTTATGAGCCTAGACAGTGAAACACCCTTAGTGAGGTCTATTTTGACACCTAATAACTGTGAAATCCTATGAAGCCTCAATGGCTCCGGCAAAAATGAAGTGGATGTCCCTTTAAGTGCCAGGCTGGCATTTATAAAACCCAAACTGTTAAATTTGGGCTTTAAGATGTGTTTTCTTTGTTTTCTTAGCTGTTGTGAAACGTGCTTCGTGTATTGTGAGACAAGAAGCTGCAGAAACTGTTGATCCTGTTTATCAGAACATGAAAATCCTAGACAAACTTGGCGATGAGGTGGAGCTTCTCTATGAGAGACCGAAACTTGCCACATATGATGGAGTGCCAATGACCGCCAATAACTTCCCTATCAAATTTTGGAGAGAAACCCGCGCCTACATACCAAGAGACGGTGAGTTAGAGTTAAATGTTACCATAAATATACGGCCATTTACAACAAACTGATTAGATAATGAAACTAGCCAGCTTTTCATTGTAGTTTTATGAAGATCGGTGTTTCTCGCTAATATTGGCTTGTGAAATGTAGCGACGATGTAGCGCCGAAAAACACTGCGCCATAATTTGCTTGAAGTTTATAGATTAGACAATCATAGAGTAATAAGTGATACGGTCCGTAGTTGTTTACAACGCACGGCGGGGTGCGAATGAAGTTCTTCCACTAGAAAATACGCATCTTCCTGTGGAGAATATTAACTATTACGACTGAACCTGTGGTAAAATTTATTCGTAACGCTATTGTCAATCATTTTGCCTTATTTTGATCTAGCACTATATTAAGATTAAGTTCTCAACTTATGTAATATCGCACCTAACTCGAGCTGAGTTAGCCAATTAAACAGGCTAAGGTGATAACAGGTTTGTGAGACCTAGGATTTGAGTCATTACAGTCAGTACAGATGCTTCTAATAGGCTTTAATTAGCCATACAATGATAAACATTTTAGTTCGCTGTACGAGTCCGAGCTATTTTGCCTGTAAAAGAAGCAAATGTTTTTGAATATTTTAACTTAATAAACACAGATATTGTCATTAAGTTAAGTAGTCAAACACGTGCGGATGCTTCGGTATTGCGTGTAAACGTCGAGTCTCACGTTTGTCATAAATCATGTCATGGCTCTGTCATAAAACATAGCCAAAAATATTCTGGTAGATGCTGTACTAATGCCATCTTTGTTTCGGTCGGCCTACAAGCCTTGCTTTGAATGTTCAAAAACTTTGGCATATTTCTCAAATTTGGCGCCGTTTTAAAAGCACTGAGTTACAACACGTTAAAGTAGCATCATGTCGTCTGAGTTGCGAATATTAATAAGCTTCGGTGGATTATGTAAATCTTAAAGTCAGATAAAATTATTTCAACTCTCTGTTTGGCTGTTCTCCTCTGTTTGAGGCAATCTGTCAGGCCACTCGGTGAAGGTTCGCCAACTTGATTCATTTATTTCATGCCAGCTATTAAATTCTCATTTCATAAAGCATTACAGAACTTCGTAATATCGCTACGTTGCCAACGATATTGCTTCATTTCATATACAATATATAGAGTTGAGGAAATAAGAAAGACAGCTTCATGACAAACAAATTACGAGTCAAAATTGGATAAATTGATAAAAAAGAAAAGTCAAGATGTTTACGGGGCGATAATTACATCAAGATGTAATTATCGCCCGTAGGCAAACAACTGAAACATTTTTAACAAATGATCTTCTTTGCATGCGGTCTCATTCTATTTAGAATATAGCAGATTAACCTGGAGATGGCTGTAAAGAACAGTTATGGCGTTCAACACACCAGCGATAGTAGAATTAGGGCACGTGTATTATCAGGTCAGGATGGGTTAGGTAAAAAAAAACAAGCACAATCATCTTCTTCATGGTAGTTTCTGTCATTGCAGATGACATATTTATAGTTACCTATCCTAAAAGTGGAACTACGTGGCTACAACAAATCATGTTTGTCCTTTTCAACGGACGTCACATAAAGGACATCAGCGAAAGGTATTTAAATCATCTCGTTTAGATTTGTCTGCTGCTAGCGAACAAACATTCGTCATATGGTGTCAAATGAGGACAATGGAGTTACATGTATATAAAAACTATTTTTTTGCCTACACGTTCAGTGTATCATATACTTTTTCGAAAGAGTATATAATCGATCGTGCTTCGCACCCAATATTACTGATTGAAATTAACAGTATAGTCTACCGGCGCGAAGGGTCGCAGCATTTTGCGTTTCGATAACGCCTTGACGGCTGAATACGTGCCGCTTGGCGCAAGCTCGCGTACATAAATATACGAAAACATATTTATAAGAAAATTCTAATTATAAATAGATTTTAAAGGTGACAATATTATCATCATTTCCCGAGCGCTTATCGCAAACCGATAACGCTCATCAATTCTTTTTGATGACCTGTTTCATTACTATACCTGACGTTAGCGACTTACTCAAATCATCTATGACACTCCATTGTTTCTCTATTTCGTATGAGCATACCTATCGTACTCATAGGTGCAAAACGTAAGGCCTATTCACTTTAGGCCTTACGTTTTGCACCTATATGTGATATGATAAGACAGTACAATTGTAATTTGACTGTATGGCAAATTGTATTCCTGTTAGAATAACGCAGATGCGTTCTAAATATACTAGGAATAATTGTGTTGATGAGTATAGTTATTATGAACAAATACATATATCAATTCCAGGCCCGGCTCCCGGCCTGTGTGTTTTCAATTGCAAATATGCATATGTACATTATTAAAAATAATAGAAAAGAATATTTTTGTCCTACGTTGTCCTACGACAGAGCTGGTACATACAATGAGCATGACTTTAAGTTAATGTGAACAATCGGGCAGCGTTCTGGTAGTGTTACAAACATTATTCAAAACAGCACGCATTGACGTTAAATAACTCCCAAGTCTAGATGATCTATTACTTACGCGCATAACTGATACTTTTGAATTTTTTTGCTATTCAGGTACAAGTCTGTTACAGCAGGTCAGCGGATTTGACAAATCTGTTTATGCAGGGGGGTCGTGACAAGCGTTTCTAGGTGAAGATTGTTCGTACAAGACCACAGAATCTGTGTTTCGTATTTCTGCTACTTGAAACACATCTGGGCAGATGATACAAATGTAGCAGTATTTCTGTAAAACTTTAGATTTCAAACTCCAAAGGTCGAAATAATCATTCGAAATCTATTACAGAGAGAATAAATAAAAAAAAAAAAGGTATATTATAGTGTACTTGAGATTGGTCAGATGAACAAAAGTGTTTAGCAAGGCTAGACACAAAAAAGACCAAGCGCCAGCTCAAGTGCTACGGCCACCGATTGCCCTATGGCTTATTTTAGATGTAGCAAAAATATTCTCCGGCGAGGCGGGTTTAAAAGTAAGCATCTGCATTTTCTTTATCTCTAACATCTGTTACTTTAATGTAAGGTTACTGTGGACCATATTACACTCGGGTTCGCTTTCATGGGTCACATGATGGCAAATCAATTTGATGTTAGCGTCGAGTCAGTATGCAGTAACACAGGTTTCGACCTTAACCCCCTAACTTGTACGATACAATATATTAACGCCGACCAGTGCCACGCGTGTATCGTTTCGTTGTCGCTGCATCGCTATGAAATAGTGATTGGGTCAGGCAGGACGAATAGCCTTAAGTTTTCGGGTAAACTTAGCTGAATTATTCTTGAATCTAAGGCGCAAGGTAATAGCATAGATACTTTTGCTGATACCGCGTATACAGTCCTCTCAATGACCAACATGCCTTATGGATGTCAAGTAAATATAAAGGACAATGCCGTTAGTTGTATTTCTGCAAGTCTCGACCGAACTGATTTAACGACGTTACAAATAAATCTAATAAAGCGTCTGGCTTAATAGCGTATGGACTAATAGCCTCATTCGTTTGATGCTTTCGGACTACGTAAAACTCACTGTTGATCATCTTGTTCTTTTCAAACATTCGCTTGTAGATAAGGTCCCTCTAGCCCGACTAAAGGCAAATCATGGTCCTTTTAAGTGACTCAACTTTGAACTTAGAGATACCTCTACTGCACCTCGACACGGAATCACTACCTCTCGTCGCCCGTAACAAGTCTGTGTAGGGACCTGTCGTCAGGGGTTGTGTGTTGTCCAGTGCCGGGCCGACTGCTCATTGTGGGGGTCAATGACAAAAATGCTTGATCCCGTCGATAGCACACCTAATAGAATTTGTACATCAGGATGCTTAGTAATACCCTCGTATCCCTATTTTCTTAGCCAGTAAACGAGCTGTTTGGCATCCAAGTTCCTCATCGACCTCGGATGACCGGCTGGACTGGAGGTATACCATCAGGGTTCAAAATCCACTCTTGGAACTTCGCAAACCCCTTCGAATAATCCTTTGAGTTATAGAGTCCTCGCTGTTCTGCTGCTCCAGCAGCTTTAGATTTGAGCTGAAGTTGAAATAGAATAGTCGTTTAGAATAAAGTCTTCTTTACCAGGAACATCCATCTTCGGAACCCGCACTCGACAAAAGCCCCTCCTTACTGCCCAAGAAAATGTAACGAGTTCACAGAGGGAAATGGTCACTCTCAAATACTGCAGGTACAAGTAGGCCAACAGCGGGCAGCAAATGCGATAACAAGCATTTCAAAAGAAAACAGAATTATATACGTTACAACCTATATATATATATATTGCACGGAAGCTGTATTTGCCAATGCTGAGCCAGCACAACACCGTAAAATTAGATCCTTGCGTTAGCCCGGTGCGCTAACGAAGGATGTATAAATGTATGATCTGTTATCGTCAGGCAATCTCGTTCATACAGAGTTTGGCTTACCAGCATCTGAGCCAATTCTTAACTAATTACTACGACCTGCAGTTTGTATATTGCCACGAGCAGTATGTTATGCCATTACGATACGATTGTGATTACAGGTATGCAAATTGTCCATTTCTCGAGCATTCGGGCAGTGTTCGAATCGAAACAATGCGTCGTCCGGGCGCAATTAAACTCCACATGCGTTTCGAGCATGCGCCATACGCTGGCAACGCCAAATACATCTACTGCGTCCGAAATCCTAAAGACTGCTGCGTATCCTTTTTTTACCAGTCACTCAAGACGGTAGAACACTTCAGCGACTGCACTTTTGAGGAGTTCTTCGAGTAAGTTCACAGCACGTGTACAGACCAATAATAAGCCTTGCTACGTGCAACTACTAGATCGACACCTGCTTGAAGCAAACTTGTCGGAGCTAGTTAGGACTAAGACGCCTGGCTAAAACGTAGCCACAACCTAGGCTCAGAGACTGAATAGGTTATATTCAACGGACTATATTCAATGTCGATTTAAGCTCTGCTTTGGTACGAGGCCTATCCATCGCGAGTATGTGTAGGCTACGTGCTGTTTCGCTCATCCTTTTTAAACATGGCAATCTTGCAAAGGTTCGCATTTTGATTGTTCTTATAAGGTCTTATTTTTTATATTGCATCTTTTCTGAGTGAAAGCTGTCTCGCGGAATGATTCTAGCCTGATTAAACAGCTGCTTATATGGCTAAAGAATAACTCTGCACTAATAACGGGCGTTGACTTGGAAACGAGATATTTCTAGCAGAGAAGTAACAGTTAGCGGAGTTGTGGTATCTTCCTGGAAGTGTTTTCTCAAAGCAAAGTTGACAAATCGTCGGTGTATAATGCCAAAGTAGCTACGCAACGGATAAACCATCAGCTGAGTTTATTAGAGCGCTGTAAATGCTCGTTTTTATCGATTATTTTTCATTATATGCAAAATAAGCGTTGCACATAGGGATCACAGAGTGTGCACACGTTTTTAAGCGCAATCAGCTCGTTTGTTGAGTGTCGCATAATTGTAATTTTCACGAAAAAAAAAATGGATCTTCTCTAGGTGGCACACTTTATATTTACTTTAGAAAGCATTTTAGAAAGTCACGAATTTTTGTGCCTGGCAATATGTTTGTTTGAACAGAATAGAACAAAACGACACAATACACCAAAGACGATTATTTACAGAGAGAAAACAACAGAACAGACGATAATTGGTCTTATGCGGAACAGCACACGCGTTACTTCGCGCGCATTTTTGAAACGATTGCCAAACTTTAATGACTGCTGCTAGTTACTTAATGAAAGATTTTAGTACACTGAAGATCGAGTTTGTTAAAAATTATTGCCAGTGACGTATGGTGCATGCTAGGGTAACATAGACAAAAAAAAAAAGTAAGATCTAAGTAAAATCGTTCCGCCACAAATTATAAAATTGCTAATGAACGGTCCTTTGTAATTAATGCAATCCATTATAATTACATATTAAATTAATGCTTAATTTAGTACTTAAGCGAAGTCCATGGACCTAAATTTTCATTGACTCAATTGCAGGTATTTTATGGACGGCAAATGTGAGTTTGGAAACTACTGGGACCATATCGAGTCGTGGTATCCCCACGTTACAGCCGATAACGTGCTCATGGTCACGTACGAAGACATGAAAAAAAACATTGCGCGAGAGCTCGGCAATATAGGCAACTTCATCGGTGGTGAATGGGGCCAAAAGTTGCAAAGCGGCGAAAGATTACAAACGGTACGTATAGTATACAAGCAGTTTGATATTTCGAAATCTTATCACCGTCAGATCAATATCAGATGGCCAAAACCGCCGTTTTTTCCATTCTGCAATCGTACTAGCTATGGTATTAGAGTCGTTCTACCACAAAAGTTACAAAAGCACAAGTTTATAACGAAATAACATTTACAGAAGAAATAGTTCCTGGCAAAATATAGAATACCGTTATCTTTGTCTCGTGTTTAATGCATCAATTTTCGACATCGTGTAGGTAATAAGACTTTCGTCTTTCCGCAACATGAGAAAACTCTACGAAAACAGTCTTTTTTATGGAGAGAACTTTCTCCGTAAGGGAACTATCAATGACTGGGAAACACATATGACGCCACAAATGTCACAAACGTAAGTGTCCTTATTATGGATTTAAGCAACTCTATGCTAAATTCTATGCAAAAATAAGTTTTAAAGTAAATTGTATAAAATGAAAAACTTAAAAACAAACGTTATCCCCACTGTGCTAATTGACCAATCATTATAAGTATGACAACTCAAAAAATTAGGATTATTAATACTCAATCACTATACTGACTCGAAACGATGAGTTCTTAACTTTTGTGTATCATGTATGTGTTGATATTAACGCAATTTGAATCTCTTTGCTTGGCAGAATTGAAGATGAAACTTACTCTCGTTTGGAGGAACTGTGCCCGCAATTGCTCAGGAAATGGGAGAGTTATGGCGCTCTTTCAGGAAACAAAAAGAGCATGTTTTATTAGCTTTAGATAAAATTGACCATTTAAGCTGTTATAAGTTTTTTTATATACAACTTTTATAAGTTATATATATATATATATATATATATATATATACCCTAAAGAACCAGAAGAGTGATTGTCCACCACACACACCGTACCTAATCCAATCCTATGCCTACGATTAGAAATAAGTAATAGAGTGTGTACCTATGACTCACAACTCACAGCATTCATTACGACGAGTGCTCGTACATTCAAGGACAGGTTTTGATGTCCTTAAATAAACAGGCGATATAGCCTACGACATGGAACCGCTGCTTCAGTATATGGCGTCTTTATATCTACCAAGAATATTGTCAGCGGATGCAACATGTGTCAATCTTGAGAAAATGAAAAACAATGTAAAAAACTATTGTTATCACATAATATGAAATGAACGTAGTCTGCTAGATTTACCAGCGAAAGTGCCATTGTCCCTGGTTGGCTAGAACTAATGGAAGGATAACAAGCCAATCTGACAGCGGCTATTTTGTAATTACATTATAATAATAATAATTAAGAGTCATGAAACAGATGCATAGAGACGTAGAATAAGGTCATATATGATTTGTACTATATGGAAATGAAGAATTACCGTAGCATTATTCGATACGACTAGCTATCCTAAAGGAACTAATCTACCAGACGCCTCAGACGTACAAAAAGTGAGGGTCATCCAAGAAATAGCTCACTAGTTGGGCTCTAGACAGGATACATTTTAGTGGTCACAAATAATATTAGCAATCTGAAGTAGTGTAAACCCAAAGGTCTTTGAGTGACTTGCTCCACGTTTCTTCCCATTAAATTATTACCAAATATATTGGTACAGTAAAATTACGCTAGTAACTGGGATTGAGTCAGATCAGTTGCTTTAGGACTGTCATTGTGTACCTAAGGTGTGTTACGTCGTATTCAGGTGACGTTGTCACAGGTAATGTATAACTAAATCGTGCATTTTTATTAAGGTACTTCGTCATTCTTCTGTAACGCGTATTAATGCGTAACATGTTGAGTGTCATATAAACAACAGTCAACCCTACTCACAAATCATGTTAATTAAATAGATGATTCAATAGACCCTTGCTCTTTTAGAAAAAAAAATAAGCTCACACGGTGGGCGCTCGTTACCCGCAAAGTATGAATACTGCTTTACACCCACAAACACACACACTTATATATGTAAACGAGTCTAACTTTGTTTCAAGTTTTATGGCACTTATTGCAAATATCAAGTAAAAATATCTTGAAATATCCAGAACAACCTTAAATCTTCACGGATGATGCTATCTCAATACATCCTTTCAGCATAGGCTACTCCCGGAGAGCAACCTTTGTCCGTAATACAAACGTAATTGTTTTACACATGTTTAGATAGCTGTTCGCCTTAGATTAGATTAACAGCCCCTAAAATGGACTTTTACGGTTTGCTTTTCGATATACAACGATAGGCTGAGCTTTATCGATCCATATGCTTTGCTGTTATCAAGGATATTAAAACGAATCGTCGAGGAAAATTGTAAGGAACTGCTGAGGTATTCAGAAGAGGTATACATAAGCATATCTTAAAATTTCTTTTACATGAAAACGCACCATTCGGCCATTACAAAAATCAAAACATAGCAAAACGTTATATTGTAACGTTTGTTATATTTTCATTCGTTATGTAAATTAGAACCCTAATATTTAGACTATCCATTAAAATTCGGCGTTTTGAAGCTGAATTTAGGCTCCTTTCAGCTGAAAGGGCCCTATATATTTCAAGTTTTATGTTTAGTATTGCCGTTAGGCATATGGCTGGCTCCTAGCAAAAAACGAACTGTGTCTATGCCCGGATTCGAACCTAGACCACAACATATTTCCAAAATTAATAAAATTAATTCCCTTCGACGAAGGGCAATCCAGCTGTATCCCTTGAGATGGTACCAATTCTCGGGACGGACATTGCTTGTAATGAAGATCCAAGAAGCAATGAAATTTGTGAATGAGCCCTTGATTGGTACCTTGTATGGGTAGTGGTCAGCAATCTTAAGCAGCTCATCATACTTGAGCCAATTATAGAAGTCATCAATGATGACTGCCTTATGGTTTGACTAACAATCCCATCATTCCCCACGACTTTTATCATACACCTCGTGTTCACCAACAAGATTCTCGTAGCAACGACGTACACCATAGGATTTTCCGATACCAACAACGACAAGTTTGGTTCTGTGTCGTCTCTTTGTTCCGACACGCAATTGATTCCCTCGTCCGCATTTTAGGAACACCATAGGATGATTTTCAGCGACGTTCTGAATTGAGCCTTCGTGATCCTGTCACAAAGTGCCCACGACGTTTTGGAGATCATTTATTGATCCCTGCGATGAAATTGTTCTTCGTAGTCGTTGGATTGGATACAATATTGTTTATTTCTTTCTCCCTGATGCTTTTACTTCTTCTAAATATGTTCTTCTGGGAAAAATTTCTTTATGTCCTTGTAAAGTACTTGCAAATTTTAGCTATCCAGCGCAACCTTGAGGATGAGAAGTTCCTGTTGTAAGGGCAGTTTCAAATCCCCATTGATGATTTATTTCTAATTTCTTCTAAAGCACTTGCAGTATAATTGTTTAGAGTCCAACATACACGTCTAGTTCTCGTAGTTGCGTTTGTTTAATGTTACCCAACGCAACTTTTGTGCTCTATTATAGAGTATGATTTCCCTTTCCCTTTAATAAGAAAGAGTATAAAAGAGGAATGTTTTTTAGATTTTTATCATAAGGACTCTTAATATTAGAAGGAGAGCTCTTCAAGAGTCATTAGCTTCTTATCTTAAGTGGTATTTATCAAATAGTGACGAAATTATAAGATTAAAAAGACAGCTGAAACGTGAAGAGTTTTCTTTGAGAGTTATAGGTAATCGTATTAGATCGATTAGATTATCTTTAGCCAAAACTTATAGAAAGGGATATATAAAAGCAAGATAGATGTATTTTATACGTGTTAGAATGAATAAATACTATTGATGGTAGAAGATATTGAACTTCAACCACTATTAAAGAAACGGAAATCAAATTATCTTCATAAATATCAAGTGGGTAAAGGAAGGAGCTCAGCAGTAGCTAAGTTAGTGCGTCACGATGGGCCTGTTATAGCAGCGTTAGCTTCAAGTGGTCAAAGTGGGTTCTTTCGGCAGTTCATCTACCGAAATCCGCCATTTGCATCGACAGCTTTTCATCATCGAGCTATTAATATGGCATATCCTAAAAGTCGTCTTCGAACAATTAACAAAAGGAAAAAGCATTGTCGGTTTTATATTCAAAGACCTCGCTTTAAAAAGTTTCGTAATTATTCAAAATCAAGGAAAATTGTTGTTTCAAGAATTATTAAAGAATTCGACGGATCTAATACACCTACCATTGGGTTATTAACTAGTTTAGATCAAAGAGCAGGAATTGATAAATTTATAATATCTACTGAGTTATTGTAAGAGTTACATAAAAAAAAATTAGGTTCTTAATATACACATTTTAAAGCATTGAAATGTAAAATAAAATTTATACCAGAGGCTCATCAATTAGTTACTTTAGATGAAATAGTGAATAATAGTGAAAAGTTATGATAATGGTGCTGATATATGTAACAAATATTGATTCTTTTTTAAAAAGTCAAGGTTTTAAACCATTTAGTCCACGAAAAAGTTCGGACTTTTTATTTATATCCAAAATATTTATTGAGATTAATGTCATCTTCTAAGTCATCTCAAAGATGTAGAAATGTATGGGCATCTATTAGATCCAAATTAATTCCACATAATGGACCTATGATAACAAGTTATCACAAAGGGCACAGACAGACCTCATTTCGCGCTAGAAGTTAGCCTTCGGATGGAAAGTTTAACAATCATACCCAACGTAAAACTTAAAACAGTGAGAGTTAAAAGGACCTAGGTCCATTTCAATACGTATGCCATCATGGAGACTAGAATGCAGAATCTAACTACATCTTTGATTCACGCGAAAAAAATTCACACTAGAAGCTCTACCCTGAAAACAACAGAATTTTTTTTTAGAAAAAGAGGTGATTTTCGCATTTTCGGCTGAATGAGCTGTTCATATATAAAAACAACTTATAAATTGGGTTCACTAGAGCAGACGATGTTGCACAGGAAAAAATAAAAATAATATATCCTAAGCGGTTAAATTTTTTGGGCAATTCTGCACGTGCACGTTACATCACGATTGCAGTCACATAATCTCGAGTAAATGATAGTTTTTATTAAATCAAATTAGTGTATATCAATATATATACACGCATGAATATATTTAAGACGGAACAATTTTAGCATTTTATTATTGTCAAATATAGTATCACTTGTGATGCAGAGAATAACAATCCGTCATGATATTTTAAATTTTAGCTTGCTGCCGGTGAAATATTGAACTTCCTGCAATAATGTACACACTCGTAAAACGAATTTTGGTTCTGTAGAGCTCTATCGTCGACCGTCTTTTTGTCCAACGAGACCTTTTTCAACCGTACACAACGCGTTGAGTTATGTCGAACAGTGGTACAAGTAGGTCGCGAACTATCTGTCCTGGGCAGCTTTCTGCCAGGGGCAACAGTCCGTTAATTTTCTTTCTTACAGCCTTGTTGTTGAGAATGATCCATGGGATGGGGAATGGATACGCGGTAAAGGTAGAAAGGGAATCCTCGACGAAACGCTCAACTGTTATCAGAAATAATGAGTAATAATAATAAAGCAATTGGCACACCTTTATTTGTATTTTAGCATGCCCAAACATTACATTGTGTGCCCTAGAAGTACTCAAGCGGATCGAGAGTCACCATGTTCATAAGTGTAGTAAACGTACGTATGAAAAACCAAAGTGCTTCAGAGGTTGATCCTAATATCTCATCTAATATATGTTTACCTAATGTGTATCTATGCCTTTGAATGCAATCTGCTTCATTGAGAGTTGCAGATTGTACGCAAATACACTGGGAGGTACCAGCCTTCGTAACCTTCCTAATGAAAAATAAATCAGCTGGTAAAATATAAGCCACTTATTGCTTTGATTGAGTCTGTGCAAATCTTCAAATCCCAACTTCAGTCACACTAATTCAATAGGTCATGTTAACATACATAAATACCTCATCACGCATGGATGCCAAAAGAATTACTAAGAATTTATTTGAAATTCCCAATATGGTCCCTTCATATCCAGTTCATCAATTTCACTTCAGGCTTCGATTTTCCCATTTTGCGTATCTAATATGCCCTCGTTTCCCTCTAAAAAATCTAAAGATCACCTTGTGTTCAACCTGTGAAAGGAAACGCATGTCGCACCGGCACACACTCACATCCAGATATGAACGAGTCCAGAGATGGAAAATATATTATATATGTTATACTTTGATTGAAACGGCTCAATATTGCTATATTACTAAAAACTTCAATACATTCCAAAATAAATATATTTCATTAAGGATATAGAAAAAAAAATACTTCTTCTTTTTCGTAGACACCTGCTTTCCTTACCAATACGGGAAGAAGTATGGGGGTACTCACTAATGTACAAAGATATGGTTGCCTTCTAATCGTCCATCATGAATATTTACACTGTTAATAGCTATGAGTGACCTGAGTTAGGTTTGAAGCTAAGGTTCTGAACTGACACAACACATCTTTACAGGTTTGTACAATCTGTCTGATGCTGGGTAAATGATAGCCCAACATATTTTTATCAAGCTATTGTTTAGCGCTCATTGTTGCAAGTATCAACGACATTTAAAGGCCTATTTTCACCCGCATATAATTTATTGCCTAACAAGAGAACTTAAAAAGCAAACGTGAGGATTGTACCAAGTCCAAGGTCATAGGAAAGGGTAGACAGTCATCAGATGAGAGGCATATGAACCAGATTCTCTTCCAGAATGCATATGCATCTCTGGACTAGGCTTATGCCGGGTTTAATTTGATTCACTCGAATTTGAGAAAATCACATGCCATAATGTTCACTCCTTTAAGGACAAGTAGATCCAAGCCATTAATATTTCGACTTTTTTACAGTTTGTGCAGTGCTTAAAAGTTCAGATCAAGAGGAGGAATTAGGCGCTAAAGGTAAATGAAGTCCTAGATTTAGCTCTCTGATCCGTTACTGACCAGCCGTTAAGCCACTGATCGTTCAAATACGATATATAGCAATTACGATTACTCTGCTTTGTAGTAGAATACAGAACATAATTTAAGATCATTGGATTCTATTTATAATGGTCCACAATAGTACCGTGCCCATTGTTCTTTAAATACGTTACTACTATGTTTTAATACTAACACAAAAGAGCCTACCTAATCACTTAGGTCGTAGACTAAAAATTGTAACTGTCTTCCACTAAGTAGAAAGAATAACCCCGAAAGCGTTTACCACTAAACGTACGGTAAGATATTAACCTTATAGAAATAACAATAAGACGAAGAGCACTAGTAGGCATTTTCGGAATTTGCCGATAGGCGGCTAGACCACGCTTGAGCTCGTAGCCTTAACAAGTGCTTTGCCAGGTACCGAAAACAGCACGGAACGGCCGTTAAATTGACCAAAATCAGTTGGGTATTGGCGGCAATTTGCAGAGATCACGTGCATAGGCACGCTGTAAAGGGCAAGGACGACATTGTTTAAGGACAACCAGCCTTTGACGTGGTTCGTTAGAGCAGCGTGAAATCGTCTGTTGACATCTACGTTCACTTCGAAACCAAGAAAGTGCCTTTGCTCGAGGCCATTAACGAACCAGAATTTGTCTGCCGATTGGGTGCTTGTCTTGGAAAACAGAACAATTATACCTTAGTTTACATCGGAAATTAACTCGTACAAGCTTTAACTAACAAGAGCATTCTAAAAATCAAAGGAGACAAATTCGTCTTCATTTATCACTAAACGAATGAACAGCTCTAAATAGCATTTATCGATTATTCAGAAATAACCACCCGTACCTATTCTTTTTCAGAGTAACGAAAGGGTGCATGTTTAGAGCACCCGGGCTTTAAGAACTCAAAGTTGCATTCAAAATATCCGTATTTTTGCGATGAACAGGTAAATCACTGTACATACATGCGAAGAATAATGAAGAAGGCAATTTTCAGTTGTAGCTTACGTCATGCCGAATGGTCGATTCATCATCGGAGTCGCGAAAAACTTCACGTACGGCCGTATCTGTCAACGAAGTGAAATGTACATAATGCAGCCTCATTAAATTTGTGCGCGTAAACTGAAAGCTACTACATTTCTATTTGTCATTTGAATTTATTTATGAAACTACATATAGATTGTATATAGATGCAAATATATGCTTCGTCCTTTTCTGAGCCGTATGGCCGCTAACAATGTTACTCGCCGAAAAACAAACGCGCGACTGCTAAAAACGGTACAAAGGTGCCGTGGAGTGAGAATCCAGGTACATAGTGGTTGTATAGATCTTCCACATAAATATACGTGAACTATCCTGGGCCTAAACTTGTCTTTTTAGCAGATAGCCTCTGACAAATAGTAATTGGCACTAAGCGGGTAAACGAGATTAACTACAAAAAAAGCACTGGCTTGAACTGCGTTTGGTAAGCAGAATTGTGAAGAAAATAAGAATCACCGACATTTTAAAAAAGTATTTCGACGAAAGGTATTCGCACATTGTAAATTTCTTGTGCTTTTCTCGTCTATGCAGGCACCCTTAGGCTCCGAAGTATTGCTGGTGCAGCTGGTGCGCATATCTGCCTTTAGCTGGCGGAGATAGTGGTTACGAAGGACCATAGAAATCGAAGACAAAAAGCTAGCCTCGACAAAATAAAAGGCTTCAGATGTAAATTGCACGATGAGGAAAAATGCGTCGATAGACTTTTAGATCATTATTGGTAGTTGTTACCTTAAAGCCTAAACGAAAATAATCTGCCTCATTTGGACAACTGCGCAGTTGTCCTCAAATCCAATTTGGTTAATCCCTAACCACACATTCTGACATGACAACGCTCAAAAGCATGTATGCTTACGAGAACTTACCACTCCAAACGTCTCCAGCCCTCTTGTCTGTATCTATGCTCCCGTAAAAGACTCTAGATTACCATTCATCGTCGATATACGACATAAGCTAGCCAAGCTTTTGATACTTTTTCTAACATCGATAGATGCCTTCCGCTAACATTTATATAAGCTTTATTAGATAATATCACAAGAAGTTGTACGATCTGATACAGTCATAGCCGTAAATGGCCTGCCGACTCAACAGACGAGCGCCATTATGTGCCGGAACGAGCGCTCAAGTTATTAAAGGTAACGTGTAACCGCCTTGGCACACATCTGTGCCAGTGCCAAAACGATCGGAGTGCGAAGTGGTTGAACGGAACTTACATTTCTTTGTTTGTCAGTACGATAGAATTGTATAAAGCAGTGGACATAGAAATTAACAACACTCCTTAAAGCGTTGATTGGTATCGTTAACGACAGTAGCGCAACAGGACAGATATTAAACAACCAACACGTACACAGATTATTGCTAAGGTCGCTACGGTGTCTACAATGAATAGTGCGGCACTATTGTTTGACACATCTATTTCATATTGAATTTATAATACAATTGTATAAAGGTTAAGATCTGAACGCACGGTACTCAATGGGTGTCAATATTCACTTTGTTGACTTCTGTGTTCTAGCTGCTGGTGCTCCCTGTTAGCTTCTGTTTATCAACCAAACACGTACACGGTCAACGCCATCTTTGTTAGCCTTTAATAACAAAATCGTCGTATCAGATCATCTGCGGGCACCAGTATACGAGCTAATACAAACAGGTTCATCTATGGAATACGCATAGAGGTGGGTAATATCTATATAATGTATGTTGTATAAATATTACAATATATGTCCATGAAGCGACTTTCGCTCCATGTTACACAAGATAGACGTGAAAGGCATAAAGGCACGTGTTACCTAAAATTTCGTCAAAAGATGAAAGCGTATAACGAATAGGTGTAAACAAAAAGGGCTCAAGGCATCATGATATCTGATCGAACTATTTGCAGTAAGGTGGAGTAGCCAGGCGTTTGTTGGTGTTAGTTTTCTTCAAAAAAAATGTATATCTTCTTTCTTAAAATATTAAACTATTCATACCTATCAAAGTGTGATTTTCGGGAAAGGAAATCTGTATATCCATACCTCGATGCCCAATAGCGCTGTCTATTTTATTTGAATATGTATGTTTTGCTGCCAGGTTTGGTCCAATCCACAGGATATTATAGTTTATCTGCATAGACACCTCTCCATGATATATTGATCGCTAAGACAAAGCGAATGAAAAAGGTAATTCTGGTGCGTACATTTCAGAGATGCAAATAACAGCACGCAGGCTTTGTATAGCTGAAACCGGCCATCAGGTACATTAATGGGCTCCTGAGTATACTGCGGCACCTTCCAGCGACAAAGGGTGCGACTACTTAAACATGTTTCAGCTATTAAACGTGGACGCAAATAAAACACTCGTTTGGAAAAGTCAAATAAGTTTATTAGGTGGCTGGGTCCTTTTTAACTGATTGCTTACAGATTCCGATTATTAATAAAGAATAGATTTTGCCGTTTGTCGGACTACTTTCAGATAGCACTCTCAATCATTGTGGACAGGTGTTACTGCACAATTCCCCAAAACATAAACAATTTTGTATCTGTTGGACAGCTGTTTGTCTACAGAGAGCTCATTCGATCATTGAAACTCTGCAAATAAACAATACGCCATTGAATCTGCAAAATTAAGAAAACTGGTCCAAAGCGTACTACTTGACAATGGAGATGTTACCGAACTATATATATATATATTTGCTTCGCTGGACTAATTATACATTGTGCTAGCCAAAATTACTACGTACTGAAAGAAAAGTTCATGTAAACAGGTGAGATTTTGCCTGTTTCTGTCGCAGAACTGTTACGCGTCTGCCTAACGAAGAATTTCTGCTCGCCGAAAATTGTCGCGCCACGTTGAAGATCGCGATTCGCTTATTTTCGACGTGGTCGTTTTCTTAACGTCCAGCGTTACTGCCTCTTAGTATGAAATGTATAAAGTCCAAAGAAGAAAATGGCTTGAACTGAGATTACTAGAGGAACAGCTTTCAGCTTGCTCAAACGTTCTATGTGATTATAACATACAATTGCAGTTTATGGAATACTGCGACCATCGCTAGCAGCGAATCCGCATAATATATTATGTGTTTTTAAAGATTACTTTATAATCCAAACGGTCCGATCTTTGATGCTATAAAATATGTTTTTTCAACTATATTTAACACTTGTCGCAATAGAGTATGATAAATAATGATTATTATAACAAGCATAATTGCAGTATTCAAGCAACGACATTACCATTAAGCCTGAGACAATATTTCTCTTTTCACAGTCAATCCACCCTCGTTTATGAATGGCGAAATTCTTTGCCGACATTTCTCTTGGAAGGAATTATTTCTGGATTTCTGAATCTGCTTGAGCGGATAAAAGATGGTTGGCACAGATGGAAATTACCAAGGGCCGCTCGAGACTGCTAACCGTTTAAATAACGTAACGCGTTTTTTAACGCCAATTCAAACAGTAATGGCATACGACATGCAACGCTTCATCACAAGCAAAGAACGCTTCACAGCAAACAGCAATATTAAAACGTCCGAACAATCGTTAGGGCTAGATACGGAGCACAGGGGCGAACGTTTTGTCCAGTGCTTCCATTATTATACGTTTCGATATTAAAATGCCCATCGTGGCAATAACCTTTGCGCAATTATGCATGTTTTTACATGGGACCGTTCGAGGTGGTGTCGTTAGCTTAGAAAACTGTTTTGTTAGTTCAAATCGTTTAATACACATTGCCCCTAATTATATATATGCCGTCAATTAGAAGATCCTTGAATTTTGAACGCTGCAATCACTAGGTTGTGCGGTACCTTTAACAAATCAGCAAAATTGCTTTGTCGTGCGAGTTTAAAGGCAATCAATGAGCACTATATGCACTTTTATTGACGTCGAACTTTACACGTGTTTACCTATTAGTTTATAAGTGATTCTGTGAAAGCCCTTGCTTATAGAGACAATAAACGGCCTCTGATTGATGAGATATTTACAGTGCAAGCTGCACTGCAACAGTGACCTATTTGGGTAGACGACGAAAGTTAATGTAGCTCACTTGTACGTACAGGCCCTAAATCAAAAACAGATTTAATTTCCCATTTAATCTACAGAATGGTTATAACGAACTCCTATGTTAATCATCCGGTAATCATCATTTTGTTTTCAGAAACCCGTAGACTCAGCAATTTTTAAGAAACACACGTTGCTTGACCCAACTTCAACATGAGCGCTTTTTTTTTAGCTCTAGTTTGCATTACATGAGTTTTTTTTAACAGATTCCTGTATTACTGTTGTTATATTAAATTGGGAGCAGTCTGTCGTTAACTTCAGACCCTTAATTCATACCTATTACATACGAGAAGTTTGATGATAAGTTACAATAAGTCAGAATTCGAGTGTGCACGTGACGGCCAACGAAGTATTAAACGATGTATTAAGTTCGCCTTAATGTTAGAAATATAGAAAACATAGAGGGATACCAAAGTGTACTCTCAAAGCCTCCCTATGTTTCGAGTTTCACGTCCCGTAAAGCGTTCCATCATATGGCCGCCTCCCATCACGTCGAAACGAAGTGTGCCCATGCCCGGATTCGATACCAGACCACAAAGTGAGATTAGCCACACAGCTTAGCGACTAGATAGTACGCTATAATAAGTAAAATGATTCTTACTTAGTGCTCTATTTGGACTGTGCGAAGGGCCTCGAAAATATTATTTAGTGACACCAGGTTTTCTTTTCGTTGAATATCGCGTTGTTTTAATAGGTTCATATTACACGATAACACAGCAGTGTCTTTTTGTATCCTGCGATAGCTAGTTCCGATAACTTTACCCCAATTAGTATCTTAAACGATATCTTACTATTTTTCAACAAATTCAATCGCTATCTATCGACCCAACCGATTACTTTCTGACGACATCAGATTTAACGTCCGAGTTCAGTGTTAACGTTGAAGTGTCGAACAGGTTTGAAGACGACATATCATATAGCAGTTCGATTTTCTAGCGCTACCTAATCTGAAGCTCTGCCAAGTTCATTCAAATCACCAAAATCGCATTTTCTCTGGACACGAAACGATATTTTGGTTCGTTAGTGGTTCAAACAACTGAATTATCGATCTTAGTAAAACGAGCTGACCAGGCCTGTCGTCCTCTTAGTCGTGCTTGTCTCAATCATAGCCATGTTACGCAGCATTTTCGACCGCCCTGCTTAATCGCAGTTGAATTCGACGATTTGCGCTATCGAGGACGCTCGGCTTTCACGATAGCCAAGGAAGAACTCGATATTATCGAGTTTTACACACAAATTAAAGTTCCGTTTGTTCCTTTATTTGAAGGGACCTATTATAAACACAGTAACTATACCCAATTTTAGAAAACGATTTTTGAAAAAGGCGTCCGTCTGGATAGCGAATGTAACTACCAAATGGTTATGGAGAGTTATTTTTTTGATTGCCTGCCGCCCTAAGTAGTGTGCTGTGCTCTAAAAAGCAATATTTAGAACAGCACAATGCGGGACTAATTTCCGTTCAGACTACTGGACAGCGAATGTTCTCAAGTTCTCGGTGAGTCATCACGATCGGAAACTTCGGGCTATTAAGAAGTTCATATTTTAGAATCAAGTTTACAGGTCTTGGCGTGAATCCTGAGACATGCGGTGATCAGAGACTCGCTTAAACAGAATTAACAATTTGACTTGGTTATTACCCTAGGCAAAAGTGTTCTGGGACATACGAAGCTACCCAAAAACTGTTCTAGCTCTAATCCCTAGATATATTTCTTTAAAACAGTACATTAATAGTCAACTGATATGCGACATGTCAACACAGGCACTACTTCGTGCGGTGTTGTTCAGTGTTGTTTGTACGGATCGTCCTTTAGCCAGCCACCCTGCTAGGAAAAACGTGACGTGATCAATTCTTATGAAGAGTTATAATAGATGTTGAGGATAAAATTACTCTACCCTAACAATTATAGGTAAGACTTCCGGAGAGGGAGATAGTGGGGAACTAAGTTCACATTGCCACAACAGATCACCGGAGTCATCTCGCGGCACACATTAGTTGTGGGTCGACAGAAGTTTCGAGAGTCGCGAATATCGATTTCGTCAGGTTTATGTCGCCTCTTCGATGTCCTCATGCAGGCGTAGTTAGTAGAATATTTGCCAGCTAAACTTGAGAAACATGTAGTTGTCTAGGTTTAAATCCAAGCGTCAATACACTCGCGCTGGGAACCAGCGGGAGCCAGTGATAGAACACTTAGCAGCAATAGCAGACGTAAATCTCGAAATATTTAGCCGGTGCTGAAGCTCATGCAAACGTTAATCGATGCTGATGAAAAAAATCGAAATGTCACTCGGTTATACCCTACTCAAAAGTTTACGCAAAGGCGTTGAGCACAAGTGGTGACGACACTAGATTTAATGAGTTAAACTAAAAAACGTTATACGTTACTCTCGCATAAAGTTCAGGTGAAGATGTGGTGATTGCTTGGTAATGAACGTCTGTAAAATTCTGGCGATGCATACAATTAGAGCTAATCTTAGTTTTTTGAAAACGCGCAGGTAGTCGCTCAGGCAGACGATGCTCCTAATCAACTTCTCTATGTCAGTCAAAAAAAGTGCCACTTATTGGACCCCTTTAGTGTTTGTGCGTTAAAGAGTCATGAAAAATAGTTAACAATATAAGCAAATGTAAATAGGAAATAGGACAAGATGGCAATGTACGGAACACGAGCTATTTAAGCCACTGCGTTTTTCAACAAAAAACTAAATGAAAATTTTGCCGGTGTTAAACATTCATTCTTTTTGTAACGCACACGAGTCGGAAACGCAATTTGCGTTCCTGGAGCTTTTTTTCGACCAAATTGCAAAAGGTGGTGCTACACTACGCGTATAAGTATTTTTTTAATTTTATTAAAAACTTTGTTCGACAATAAAAAAAAAACAATTTGCGCGTTTTTTTAGTCTCGTGTGTCTTAAAGTTCTCAAAAACAAGCTGAAAACAGGCATTTTCTAGAAATCGGTTTACATTATCACCCCGGAGACCACACGAGTCAGGGCGTGCTGGGGCTCTATCGACTATTGCATATACGATAAGTGAATGCCATCGATGTTAATTCTACAGAGAAATTTCTACAAAATAAAACCTAGTAGAAATCCTCCATGTGTGTACATATAGCAAGTGAAACTAAGACATCGTGTTTTCACACCTATGTTGTAACTATATGTTGCCATTGCTGACAACGCGCCACATGTCGTCAGTTTTTAATGAAATTCATACGACTTTGTTGGCATAAAGCATCGTCTTAATAAAACAGTGCTATCCTATGCACTACATTGCGGATAATTACGAAAACCATGGATCAGGATCTACCATAGATATTATTTGTACTAGAATTATACATAATCACTATGGTCATGCAGGTTTCAGTGTAGTTCAGTTGGCTTTGGAAGACGTTGCTCTTGTCATTACTAGTGTTTGCCCCCGTCTATTGAACAAAACGAAGATCCTGTATGTGCCCGTTCTTGAATCATTCAAAGCCCGGCTTCACACAGCGCAGCAGTACATCATGAGAACCTGTGTTAGAAGGATCATGGTCTTTGATACGCCTAACTTTTCAGTAAGTGAGTGCAACATGTCATCTTTTCTTGGCATAATTGCAGCCCTCTTCACGAAGAAAACCATTTTGTTAAACGACTGACTTTATTGCACAAAATCATAAGCACCTCATAATGCTCCTGTTTATAGCCCATATGATCTTCCATGTTGGGGCTATATGTCAACTACATGAAGGTTCTCAATTGATACTCCTTAGTATGAATTAATTGAAGTGAGCTTATTTAGACCACATCATAGAAGGGTCTTTGTTAAATACAGAAATATAATTTTCGCTCACGGTTATTTTCAACGAGAGCGCCAAACAAATCTTGGCACGCATAAGACTATTCTTTCCTATATTTTCTTACATTAACCGAACCTCGTACAGTTAGAGGAAGTTCAATTGAGAGTACAAAGGTTTAAGTGTTTTTTTTTTTAATAACTGGCCTATACTAGATGAAGAGAACGTACATATTCAATTCTGAATCAGTTGAGGATCTAGTTGCTGAGAAACTCGTTATATAATAACAAGTTTCTGGATCATACGTAACGTGTATAATAACAATTTCAGAGGTTACGAAACTTCGTCAGAAAAGCTTTTCATTAATAAGGTTTACTATTGTTATATTTAATTTTGTTTACGATCAATGTCACAGTAACGAAGCAATATGGAAAGGTTAGTCGCTATTAAAATAAGCGTAGTTTGGCCAAATTGCTCTGACGTTTGATGCGTTGTTAAAGAAGCAGAGGAATTTTTGCAGCTCAAAAGCAGGAAAATATCTACTATGATCAGAGCGTAAAACGACTGGGCGATGGTATAGCTGATTAGTTTAAATATATGACCGATCTAACGAAATATTACTGGAACGTTCACTTTTAGTATTATCGCGTAACGCTTCGTATTTCAGACTAGATAAAAATTGGGTGTCTAAACTTTATGTAGCTTGAACACACCTGGCACCAGATTCATCCCTGCGCCTGTTAAAGAAACATAACACGATTTCTAGTGATAAATTTGTTTCAGTTGCCTAATTAGACGTATGACAGCAACTCTGCAATTACAGTTGGGGCAATTGCTTAAGTGTCTAAATGATAACACTGCGTTATGCGTGACAATTACTCGTCAACCGCGTTGTTCGACGGTAGGTAGGGTAAGCGGAAGTGCCGGAATGTCGTCTGCTTGTTAGAGGCTGCGCAATAACAAACGGCTTCAACAGCGGTTAAAAGCTATCAACATTACTTTCGCAAAGGTAAACATAATATTTAATAGCTACGTTAGAGCAGCCACACCGTATCACCAGCTACTTCGACAGCGCTGACGGCCGACAGAAGTCCACTTTTTAGATACCACCAAAACAATCGCGTCGCAAACACTACGGAGCACTTCTACCATATCTCGATTATTTCAGTATTCTTTAGTTTAGCTCTACGGTATTGCACGGAGTTCTGTTCATTGGTATAGTGCATATGTATACACTCATTCCATCAACAAGAAAATCATTTAGACATTCACGGAAAAAATCGAATTTCGAACGTCATTAATAATCATTTAACCATTTCATCGAAAATGACACAGTATTTTTCACTCAGTCGACATCATTTTCTTCTAATCTATAGGAGTTAGGTAGCATAAGAAGATTTACCATACAGAATTTATGAGGTCTTGTGTATAAACTGCTTGTCCTCAAAGCTTTTGTATCACACGCGTATTGGATATGCCTGATACTGATATAACTGATAAGGATATGCCGACTAATCATAAGGCGCTACTGCAAACGCTATGCTTTCGCTGATTGTAGCTATCTGAGCACAGTTGCGGCCGCAAACGTTTTCTATATGTTTTTGCATATAGGTCATACGTACTCGTTGTAATGCACGTTTTTAGTAAATAATAACTTAATCTTTATATGGACTTTATTTAAAAATAAAGGTTGAAAAACACGTACAAGACAAGTAACTGATAAAACTAACACAAATACATGAATTAAAAGCGGGGGTCATGTATAAATCAGAGAATGTAGATTGAACACTCCAGCTACGCTGCAAACACATGCATAAGCCTTACTTCTCTTTGGGGTATATGAGTGTTACCGCGTTTTGCTGAAATTACGTCGCAGATTGACCATGGGCGAATTCGAATCAGGAGATCACCGCCAACTTCGTTACCCCCAAAAGCTAGCGAAGACCAGTCTGCCTGCAAAATATTATGTAGGTTTGTTCACTTTCATTGGCAAAAAACAAAGTGTCTATTTCAAGAATTAGCCCATGTTAAAATGGATCTACAGCGACCGTGATACGTAGGCCAAATCCTGTGTATGTCGCCCTATAGTGGCGGTAACCCAGAATGCGCAAGAGAAGCGCAGAATCGAAATGCTCTGAAGGAAATACATCATCAACAAATGTCGTCCATACCGAGAGCGCGGACGGGTTTGGTGTGGCAAAACAAGTTGGTGCTGACTTGTCTGTTCAACGAGTGGACTGTGGCACACAAACGGATAATGCGCCAACGAGCACAGTGGCAGCGTCGTTACCAGAATTCACAACGATTGAAGCGATTCTGGGTCGATCGCGCGCGACGCAAACCTTCCCACACGCGCGTACCGTGTTCACACGTTCGACACAGTTTCAAGCTCCAATTCGTCCAACCGATCAGCCAAGCACAGCCGCCCAAACTGAGACAACTGGTTCCGTAGCGGGAATGGCCGTCCCGTTCAATCACATCACACTTAGTGGTGACCGGCGTGGGGACGGCGGAGCGTAAGTGCCTCGCAGATAGTATTTCTCCTCTTCTGCAGAGAAAAATAATTTGGAAGACATCTGGGGGCTGCCTACTTCTGGTGTGCACAGTTACACCTAGCTACAAATTGAAGTCGTATTGGCGAAGCTCTAATTATTACAACATCTTTTCTCGTTTGCAGTCATTCATTTCATACACCATCGTGAAACCTTTATATTTCACCTTCCATAATAAGGAAAAATACTCATGCGCACTGTTGAGAGATAACCATGACTGAAAACCGCATCAAGTGTACCAGTTGAAATTGTTGTTTTCTACGGCAGTGGCTATGTATTCGATCCTTGCTCCTTATAAAATCTGCTAGCTACTGCATTCAAACCCAATGCGTTGCGCTTCGCCTCGCAGGAGCCTACAAAGACTTTGTTCATTAAAATGTTTTCCTAAGTAGGAATTCTGTATTCGATTTGAATTAGACGAAAAGATCGTATATAAAATGTTAGTCTTTTTTTCAGGGGGCGGTTTCACGGCCCTCCAAGGGGTGCTGGCGTCTTTGGAGGCGCAGCGCAACGCATCCACCGGCCAGCGCGACGCGTGAATTTCATGGTCGCTGCGGAAAATAATAACAATGCCAATAACAGTTATCATAATACCAACAACAGCATAAATAACGGGGTGAACAACATCGAACGATTCGAAGCTGCCAGGAATCTGGCTGAAGATGTTGTCGTTATGGAAGGCTTAACGGCATTACTTGAGGAACGTCTAAATTTTGCCGCGCTCCAAGCGAAGGCCACGACAATGGCGAAACAAGCTTCATGGGTTAATGCAAAAAGCTTAACGCAAGGACTATCTCTTTCGCATTTACTACCTCGAACTGGACAACGCAACGCAGCAATGCGTCAGTCCGAAAGGTCTGACGTAGCAACATCTACGAATATTCCTTTATTGGCCGGCGGCACTGTTCCTGGGTTTAGGTTCAATCCCCGTCGGGGGCTTGAACTGGGAACAAATCCATTGTATGTATCAGACCCACCCCACTCGAGCAACTTTAACCTTGAAACGAACGGTTTGGGTAAGGCAATTGTACGAATAATACCACCACTATCTGACAGACCGTCAGGAAGTGTATTTATACCAAAACTTTCTCCTTCACTTACAAAACTTCCCACGGTACAAATCAGTAATACGGCTGTTACCCCAGCAGCACCAACCTCAACCAGAGGCTCGATATTCCCCACACCTAAGGTTGAATCGCGGCCGTCTTTACTGTCAATGTTAATGCCCGGCTTAGTTCCACCCAACAACTTTTCGAGACAGTCAGCTGAATCAGCTAAGATGGATGTACTCGTTCCTATGGCAAAATTTGCTGCAAGCACTTGTCCAAATCGAAGCTCTATGACAGGCACTTCGACTGTACCTCTTCCCTCTACGATTCCCGGAAAAAGTTCGGCTGTAACTGTGGTCGCCGCAAGAGCCCCAGGGATTCCGTCTGCCGAACGCGTTGAGCCGCCGCGAAATACTACTGCGGCCAACAACGGGCACATGAAACAGTGACCATGTTTCATTTCGTAGGAAATGAACACGAAATTTATCATATATAACTTATTTACAACATTCACGTTGAAGGTTATGGGTGACGTTAATGGAGCGAATAAGGAACCTTCAAGGACGAACATGTGGCAGTGGGGTAAATATTTCGTAGGACTTAAAAAAAAGTGATAGTGTAAACGAACCGGGAGACAGACAGAAGCACAACATGAGCAGAAGATGCGAATCGAATTGAGAGAATCGCTGATAAATTAGGGACGTTAACACTATTAATGGGCTACATGTGCAACCCACTATATTAGTATAATAGTGCACTGGTATAATATCTCAGTCTGTGTATCTTATTACCCACCCAAGATGCTTGGGTGGGTAATAAGATGTTGTAGCACGTTTTGCTTCAATTTTTTGGCAGTACCGACAGATAAATACTGGTAGGTCAATATCACCGTAAATAAGCAAATCTTTAAAGTAAAATTAAGAAACGGTTTATTAATGGCGTCGGTTAAAGTTAGTGCAATATAATAAGACAAAATCTCTAATCAGCTGCCTTCAGGCTGATATAACGCACATCTTAACGTGCCATTTTCTCCGTACACGGTTTTAAAAAATATTTTGCAACAAAGATCTTACGCGAGTTTCTAAACCTACATAAGTGAGGTATAGACATTCGAATCATACGTACATTTTGCAATGGAAATGTTTCCTATTATTTTGCCAGAATGTATTAAAGAAAAATCTAGTACAAATCCATTGGCACCAATGGCGCAATTTCCGTTTTAACAAAAATTAGTGAGAAACTTTTGAACATTACATACATTTTGTTGTACGATAATACTCACTCTAATTAGAGCTTATAATTGATTGGTGAGCACCATATGATTCTCTCTAATTCTCTGAGTCAATAGAGAAGTGTTTAAGATAAGTATGTCAAAAGGAGATTTACTTTTATTATGCAGGAAAGAAGCACTCAATTCGGATTAGGTGGCGGGGAGTGTTTCAGCAGAGAACAACAATTTATGCAGGATCGTTATACAAAGAGGTCAGTTTTACAATATGAAAGTATGTTTATACATAACCCAAAGAGTATAGTATCCTGTCCGTTACTAGGCTGGGTGTTATAGTGTTTATTGCGTAAAATAGCACACGAAATACATATACCGAGTCTTTCAAGATAATTAACTTATAATCATTGCAAAGAATATTTTTGTTTCATTGCTCGAGAAAATAACGAAATTTAAAAAAGATTGTTTGCCGAGCAACCAAGAACTATGTATGACGTACGTTTGATAAGAAGTGTTTCAAAAATGCAAAAAAAATGAAACCTTATACGATGTTCGCGGTACTTTAGATATCTATATCATACCAGGAAGAAAATGAATACAAACACATAATATATTTATTCTTATTTATATACATATATTTTTACATATCTGAGGAATATGCAGTTTTTCTGTTCACCCATTGACCAATTGAACAAAATATAAGGTTATTCCCCTTCTCGGCTTTTCAAACAACCGTAGGAGCTTTTTCGTTTGTATTAATCAAGCTGGGAAAAACAAGTCTTCCAAAAGCTCTACTTTTCAATGGAGTTAGTGTTTGACGTCAGGGCCTTAACGGTACCCTAGTCAATACTGCTAGTTCTTCGTAATTAAAAAAAGCGCTTAAATATACAGAGAGCGTTCTCTCACAATTTCCGGGTTCACCAGAATTACGTTTTTGGTGGACACATAATATTTCGGTCAGGCGGTACTCTTGAAGGAGCTACAACAGCTGTAGGCATCGATGCAATCCTTTGATTATTTGCAATGCATTTATCACCGAATCTCCCCTGAGCCTCCATGGAATCGTTCTCACCGAGGAAGCCATATGATGAACATGGATCTGCGTAGAAATTGCACAACTGACTCCCAGTAAAGTACGCTTCGTACGGAGATGGCATAGCAGGACGCTGAGAAACGTCGCCAGCGTCAGTGTTCCCACTTGAACTTATTCCCTGATTTGGGTGTGGTACCATGGTAGGCGAACCCATAATACCTGCCTTCACGGGACCTTGGATGCCCTGGATTTGACCACCGTTCGACCCAATATTTGTCCACAAAGGATAGGATGAACCATCAGTTGGGTAGTGCGGGGCTAATCTATGATCCTGTGCTGTCTGCGATGAAGGCACCGTAGAAGTTTGTGATCTTGGTTTGGAAGGTGGCATAGCAGCTCCGATACCCATGTGGAACGAAGTCAAGAAGTTACTTGCCATTTTCTGCAAATTTCAAAAGGTAGTGCAAAAATACATAAATCATCTAAACATAATTCAATTCACAGCTTAGCTATAGCTTTAAAATAGTGTAATCTATAAGAGAGTAAGAGATGTACGATCATAAATGAACAATGGAATTGGCAATCCACTAATACATTTTAGTGTTAAAGAAATCAGGTGCACAAAAAATGTGACGAACCGGTACTAACCGAAGGATCTGTGCATTTAAGAGGTTGGAACATGTCATGAGTAGCTAGGTTTCCTGTGGGAGCCGACACTCGCGTGGGAACTTCGTGTGCGCTATGCGAAAGTAGCGACATCCGAGGTGCTTTTTCAATGCCGACAACAGCGCCCATCTCATTCAATGCCA
This sequence comes from Varroa jacobsoni, assembly GCF_002532875.2. Classification (NCBI taxonomy): domain Eukaryota; kingdom Metazoa; phylum Arthropoda; class Arachnida; order Mesostigmata; family Varroidae; genus Varroa; species Varroa jacobsoni. Next base: position 44,023 of record NW_019213065.1, on the reverse strand, counting down.
CTAAAGCTGCTGCCGCCTTGGCCAGCTTTTTGTTAGGAGATCGCTCCATTGACTGATAAGGCTTGCCGTTAACCAATACCCTGCAATGTGAAATACGATATGGTCAATACTGCTGAATTTACCAGGTACAAAGTCACTCACATAGAGTTAGTATGAATTTGTAGTAAAATCTGTGGCGAATTTACTGGCGTGTCAGTGGCCTAGAAGAGCTTTAGCGAACGAATGTAAAATGATTCACTTAGCGTGATTTAATGGCTAAATCTTGAGACATAATTTATTATAAATTATCAACGGAACGTACTTGTACAGAAACGTTTTCTTGTGATCGGGTCCGAAGGCCGGCATTTCAATGAATTCAGGTGCAGGAAGTTTCTGGGCTGTACAGAGTTCAATCAATGCCGATACCGGATGCTTTCCACCCAACGAAGTCGCTAGGACTTCCTGCAACTGCGCGTTCGCACGAGCAGACCTGATCGAATACAAAGCAATTTCAAAATTTATTTACTCGAAATGAGAAATATAGTACAATTGCAATAGACATAATTTTCTTGCGAATCTACCAAGTAAGGTGCTTACTAAACTTCTATTGTACTTACCGGTTAGGAATGGTGACATTAACACAAAAATCTTTAGCTATTGCTTCCTCCTGGGCCACCAAACCTTTGCGATCCATTTTGATAGCTGGTAGAAGGGGTTCTAACGCACCCTCACGGTTTTTGCCTGATACCGTTGAGAAATAATTAGCGTTATATATGTAACGTCTTTTATTAAAGGATTAGTTCCCGACACTAGTAATTGCTCCGGTGGCCAAGTCCCCGAAACGAAATACCTTAGTGAATTGAATTACTGAATAACGTCATAATTTGAAAATTTCTATCATTGGTAGTTATCACTAATATAGCAACCTAGAGAATATAAGTATAAGACTTTTATGAATAAGTAGAATCCTTAAATCAGCAATCCATAACAACATGTACAAACGCGGGCACTTGTTAAAATCACAGATATGTAGCCTGTATAAGTGTAAATTCCCTAAGTCAAAAGGTAAACTACAGAAAAAAGCAAACTGTAATAATTTATAAGGCAACTACGCTTATCTTCTGGGCAACGTGCATTGGCGGAACCAGTACAAAATAAGTCATAATAAACACGCGCATACTATTCATGCTTCTTTCATAGCAAGCAACTAACCTAACGCTGTTCCCGGTTTCCAACCCATTTTTTGAAGCAATGCCATTCCAATGCCGCCTTCAACAGCTCGAGCTTTTTGGAGTTGGTCCTTTTTGACCCAGGCTTGTGGGCCTTCCTGGAGTTCTGCTGGCGAAAGGAATTTTACACTTGTATCAACCGCGTCTGAAAAAACAGCGGAAATAAATGAAGCGTTTTTTTCCAAATGCCACGCATAGTTATAGCAATCTGTAAATTATAAAACCGTGTAGTTATCTAGTTATGTCATATAAAGTAGCTAAACAAATATTTCGGAAAACTTAGAACGTAACGGCTTATAGATGGATTAAAAACAAAATAATTTTAAAAATATATACTATTAAATTTCCTCAAGGTACGTTTTTACTGCACAAGTTTTTTGCAAGCCATTCCCGAAATTCAACCATTTAGCAAACTGTTTATAGAATTAACTGAATATTGATTGAAAATTACAGAGCAATATACTTTTTCATTTCTCATTGGTGGCTTTAATCAAGGAGCTTCGCGAAACCTCACTTACTTGTAAGCTGGCCAGGCTGTTGTTTACTGCGGCTCCATTCACGTATTACTTTTTCAGTTACCTCATGGAGTTTTTTTGCATCCAAATCTGCAGGGTCCCGTTGCAGCCTCTGAAGAGCTTCTACTCTTTTTGTCATTACCTGTAAACCATTTGTAGGTTATTTATAAGGGCTGAGTTATCTTTGTACGCTGTATTATAGCGAATACATTAACTAAAGCGTGAGAAGAATTCATAACACTCGTCCATGTAACTTTGCTTTGTAAAAAAGTTAATAAATTTTGAAGGGGGTACATTTTGTTTTATTCATAAGTCCTTTAACGCACCTGCGGGATGGTCATATTTTTTAGTGCTATTTCGAGGTCCTTGTCGCGACATGGTGAGGGGGCAACGCTAAGTATTGGCTTCGAGGAGTTTTCACTAGCCTCCAAGGAAATTCCGCTGGTCAGTGGGGCCATAGCTGTACCAATATCCTTCTAAAATAAACACACGCCAAAAGAAAACCGATTACTAGCCTGCGACTGGCGACTTATACTGAATATCCGGTATAGAGTAGATTTTCATGAATCTCTCCGTACACATTCTTGGCGAAACCGCGTGCAGGTGTTCCTATGGGATAGACTACTGAAATCGACTTACAAAACTAGCAGGCAACATTACCAGGATATATTTCGCAATGTGGACGTTTCAATTGTAGGTTGTATCTCATAAATACTGACTCTACGTCATTATAAGCAAATATTTAAGGCCCTTTTTTAAGTCTCTGAGCCCATCAACTCCATAGTCCTGATTTTTGTGCCTCTTTGTGATCTGGTTGAAACGAGTAGAATCTCCGAAAAGTGTTCCGCAAGTTTTTGAAACATTTCACTACATATTTCTGGTACCTAATTTTGGATTTAAGTAAATACTAATGAGAAAAACAAATTTTCTAGCAATCAATTCACATATCTCGTGAGAGAAGGTATGTAGGACAAAGTTCACATGAAGAAATGGTTTGCACCTAGAGAGTCAAAGAGTCCAATAAAACGTAAGAACTAGCTTTTTACCATAAAAAAAAAAACGCGGAATCAAAAATAATGTTTTCGTAATTTTAATGGAAGGTCGATGTCGAAGGATTTCTGCCATTCTCACCATTGGGCGGGTTAGGGGCTCTTTTTTACCGTCCCATTTGTAAAGAAACTCATTATTAAACTAAACCTCTCAGATAATTCATCCGTCATCGAGATCGTCAGAGAATGTTATTATGTTCATGTCTACGCCTAGCAATAACTTAACTTTTTAATAAGAATCCACACGCTTATAGTTCATAATATAAAAGAAATTAAATCCACCAATCTACAGAAAAAGAGACATCTCGAGTTTTTTGCACAGTGAAGGCTGTGTACAACATATTCGTGGAGAAATATCGCCTTCAAAACAATTTTTAATTAATTCTACGGAGCCCTGCAATAAAAACGTGCTATGACCTTTATTTATGTCGTTCCTTCCCCACCCTTTGTGATGCATATGAATTCGATCAGAAGACGTAGTTGGTGTTAAATGATATTGCGTACTTCTCCATAATGAGAAGTGCAGCCATCGCAGTCTTTTGTGCTTCACAAGAAGTGGTAGCATTTAGTTCTTTGATAAAGTTTTTCAAAAATAGTAACAACCTTCAACTAGGTAGTACATATGTGTGTTGGATGTGTCTTTCAGAAGTCTGAAGAAATCTGAATTCGGGCATCACCTGCGTTTTACCCACCTTTATTGTTTTGCCTGTATCCTTAGTATCCACGCTGTCTTTTGTAGCCTCTTTACCTTTCTTTACCGGTTTCCAATCTAATTCCTTTCTGAAATTAAAGTAAAACAGGCTTATCTAACATTAATAAACAGGCAATTACTGAAACGTGTTTACTTGTTTTTTAGCTCACTTGTGACATACGGATGTGCTATCTATACCGTTTGTGTGACACATACGTTTTAACGCAATCAAATAATTACACTTGCATTTCATTTTTGCGATGGGTGCTTCCACTGCTTACAGGAAATTGAGCTGTAAGCGCCGCCGTATCTTTTATCTTTTCCTGCGGAAAAATCGCAAATCAAATAAAGCTTTACTTTTTGTACTTTCCATATTTAGACACGTGCTACAAAAATATATCAAACTTTTATCTTTTTAACATTGACTGCAAAAGCCGCAGAGACTATGTTTATTTAATTTATTGACAGTACGTGAGGTATAACTTGTAAAACCTAACGAAAATCAAATTTGAGTCCGAAACCTACCCGAGGCAATGCATTTGGCGGTTTCAATAGAAGACATTTAAAAATTAAAACATGTTTCTGAATACATAATTTATAATTTTTCTGACAGCAATTGTCCGCTTAAAAAGTTATTGAGCAGGCATATAACAATGATAAATACTGCACTCCAAGTACATGGATTGGTTTACTTACAATCACTAACAATATCTGTAGTAAAACATAGCTCCACCAAGTTAAAGTTAAAAATCAATACCTGAAAAGATTTTGCTGGTAGTTGTACTGCATTTGGAATATTCATTCTAATCGGCCTTTCCTTCACCTGAAATGGATGGCTGACACGAGCTGTAATTGCAGCCTCGCTAGAAAAGGTAACAACAAGCACTCATTTTAGTCATATAAAATTAGATCGATGCTGAAAAAAAAATCCGCGCTGATTCCATTCCAAAGTGACCATTCAGGTTTAAGTCGAAAAGATATCTATGGATACGTATCTATATAACCATTAGTCAAGAAACGTAATAAACCGTATTAAATTTAGTTGATTTTTGGACCTTTCGTCATCGCTATGAATCTGTCGCAAAGCTAATGACTTGAGTCTGTTTTAACATAGGAAAAGATGAAAGTTAATCATTCAACTTACTCATCGTCACCGGTTTCCTGAATTTTTCTGCAAATCTCGGTGAATTTGTCTACACTTTCAGCAGTAGTATTTGCGTCTTCCTTGGTTAGATCTAATCCGAGCTTTTCCACATCCACTCCCTGTAAAACGCTCGTATTTTCATTTTTTTTTTTCTTCGACATATTCTTTGACCTACATATATGAATTCAGCACATCCCACAGTTGTGACATAAGTAAAGAAGCAAAGTGCAAGATATAAAAAAATAACAAAACAAATCGTACAATAATGTTGAAATAGGATGCAGTAATCCCTAAATAAGTAGCTGAAGGCTGAATTTCTACTTGCAGATGTTTACAATGTTTTACAATTTTAAATGAATATTGGCCTCAAACCTGACAACTTCTTTGTGCACTAAACAAGCAAACAGTAAGTATTAAAATTTCATTTATCGCGGCACTGTATGTAGCACGTTCTGCGCATGAAGTTTCGTCGAAATACACTTTAATGTTACACTGATAAAAAAAACATCTCTAAATTTATGTATGTCTTAAGCAATCTGCAAAGCTCACCTTAGGTAACGTCCCTGTTTGAATCATTACTTTCACATTTCGTCGAGCAACTTCAAGAAGCTCCTTTTTATCAAAACCTGCTCCGAGGCCAACTTCTTCGTTTTTTCGACCTTCGCCAGCACGACTGCCTCGAGCCGCAGATTCTCGTACACGAAGAGGACTCCGGAAACGACCTAAACTTCGTGATCGATCTGTGAGAAGACATATGATCCAAATTATTCAAATTTTATAGCTTACATCCATATATCACGTTAGCATTATGTGGTGCACGTGACCACAACATTTCAATTTTCCAAACAGCAAACGCATGCGATCTAACATAATGACAACTTGCTTAACTGGGCCCAACTAGTCAAGGGGTATTCTAAAGTATCCACTTTTTAACATACAACGAAGGTAAAACCTCGAGAACACTAGGTTTTCTCATAAAAACCTGTGACGATATAAAAACCCCACGGATCAAACTTCGATCAAAAAAAAGTTATGGTATAACAGTCCAAATACGTATAAATGACATAAAAGACGTGTCCAACTGATACGCTACTACAATGCATTATGTACGTTTTTCAGAATGATCAATACATTTGTTATACAACCAAACATAGAAACTATACGCGATACCACAGAGATTATTTCAAAGCATTAGATTTATGCTACCTCTTTTCTTTTTCTGTTTCGCGTCCTGATGTCTCTTTTCTTGTTTCCGATCTCTGCTTCTGCTCCTACTGCAGCGACCGTCGGAGCTAGGTTCTCTGCTCCGTCGTCTTTCGCCTCGTCCTTTCGAACTTTTTCTGGCTCGATCTCTCGATCTGTTTCGTCGATGCATGGATCTACCGCCGCAATCCTCATCACCACCACCGCTACTGCTACAACTACTGTTCTGATGAGTGTCACTCTTGCGACCTGAACGGCTACGATTATTACGACTCCTGAAATCGTTTATTATTCGATAACAGGCTTTTTTCTCGCATCGGGACCTCAAAGCATTAGGAGTATGAAAAATAAAACGCTTTACTCTGTAACCTCACGTGAAGGATAAGAACGAACAAAGAATTCACAAGTATTAAGACTGGAGAAAATTTTTACAGAACATATAATTTTACGCATTACGAATAATTTCAGCTTATCGCTTTTTTTACTATTAAGTAGATATCAGTTTCCAGCTGCTACCTAAGCTTAATTCAAGGCATGTTGTGTTTTTAAAAACATCGCCGAACCACGTGAAAGCCTAGCCATTTTTTTGTATTACAGATCTTCAGCAAAGAATTAGTTCGCTGCATCTTAAGAAGACATATGTTTGGTCACTGATTTCCACCTTACCCTGAATCGCCTACTGCTTAAATTATATCGTGTAAGTGAAACGGACGTCCCAGCTCACCCTTCCAGATAACAACATAAAATGTATACTCTGTTTAAAAAACGTAATAAATGCTCAGCTTGTTTTTAAATCTTGTTTCTCACCCTGATGTTTATTACACATGTACGTGTACAAACAAACCTTTCGGGTTCTCGATCTCCGTCCTTAGATTCTTTAATCCTTGAATCGTTTTCAGTAGCTGTGCGGTTTGCTGTGCAATAGTTCTTGTTGTCTGTGGAGTTTTTTGACGATGAACTTTTTGAATGACTGTGTTGCTTGTCATACGAATGGTTATGGTGTTTGTGTTTTTTTGTCTTCTTTTTCTTTTTGGTCTTTTTGTCCTTTTTACTTCGCTTTCGCTCAGGACTACCTTCAACGTTCTCAGTACGTGCACGTTTTTCCGTTTTCTTGTTGTCATCTTCGACTACGTCGCCACTGTCACTTGTTTTCCCCTCTGATAGAACACTCTGACCGTCATCACCGACTGAAAGACCGACAATTATAGTACAATATTATGTATATTTATTACGATTGTCATTAAACCCGACAACAACACCTTAATGTTACCTAGTATTAGTTGCTCTTTCGTTAAATATTACTATATTTTACTGCTTATATCACATGGATGAACGAATACTGACAAACATTCATCGAGACTGTGTCTTGTTGAGTAACGAGATTTTATTTGTATCACCGATAAGAGCAATAATATAACTAAATAGCTAGATTGCATAAACTGGTCTCAATGACAAAGGTACCGCTGCCAATCCCATACGGAAGATATTAGCTATAACAGAAAAATAATTTCATATTGTATGGCGCATACCATGGCCCTACCACTGTACATTTTGCCTTTGACATAATAAGCGTGTTATTGAATTGATTTGAATAGCCGCAACATTTTGTAGACATATAACCCTATATCTTATCTTTGATGCGGAATTGGCTGGTTTTTAAGCATTAGTAAAATGGCGAAGGCAACCTTTAAATGAGAATTAGCTCTACTGTCGACTTCAGAGGAAAAACAGAAAATTATTACAGTTATTTATGACAACCTTCACCCACTCACCTCCTATGCCTTGCCGAATTTTGTCCTTAAAATAGTCCGCTAAGATGTTGGAAACGTCAAACTGTTCGCCTCCGTTGGAGGCATCAGTGTCTTCACTTGTCATAATACTACTTCCCCTTGACAAGTGTTATCTACAAATTGCACAGGCTAGCAGTATCAATCAAATGCTGAGTGTGGAGCGGCATTACAGGCTGACGACAGGGATGTTTTTCGATAATCCAGTGGTCAGCTAAATAGGTACGGACTGAAATCAGCCACCCGGATAATTAAATATATTTCACTACCCGAGGCTATTGTATAATAATTAGGACAATTAGACGTGTTTATGCACAAAACACACTATACCTGACATCATACGAAAACATGAAGGTTTTACTGTAACAGTACATTTCGACAGCAGAGCACAGAAATGATATATCACGTTAACCATTAACTTGAAGTCTAATACATATAAAAGTACGATAATAAATTCGTCTAGAATATCATTTTTGATTACAAATATTAACAGGGCAGATGTTAATAAGCCGGCACTGATCACCTCTTGTCCAACGCGAAAACATTGTGCCGTAGGAACTTATTGTTACTTTAGCACAACATAAACTTACAATTTATAATGAATATAATTATATATATCGTCCGTAATATTGTGCTTTACATATTAATCTTGGTCTGCTAATTAAGCAAGAACAAATATTAAATTTCGTCCTTGTTCCGAGTTTATAAAAATGAATTTCGCTGCTTGGGGTTCGATTGGGTGTGTTGATAAACAGCGCGCGGTTCTCTTAAAGGATACAATTCCAAAAATTAGCCTCCTTCTTGGGGTGGGCTGATTTTAAGTCTCATGGCGCGAGAGCCAGAGCCGAGTTCTCTTGCTTACTTGCCTCATGTATTCTGAAATCTTGTTAACAGTGTGTATTATAGTGTTATCGGTCTTGTGCTGTGTGAATAGTAGTTCTATAATCGGTAACAATAACCCATGACTTTTTAAGCTTCTTTTAAAGTAAATGTGTTTATTTATTAAAGGTAAAGTTTTCGCTCCAGCTTTAGAAGACATATCTCAAGTTATATATATATATACGCTAAAGCGGTGTTATTTCTCAAAGAATTGATTCTCGCTTGCGGATCTGTTATATAGATATCACCCAAAAATAAATCAAAAGCTGCAAAATTTATAAATCATATATGATATAACCTTGCTTAATTCAATGTTTTTACATCATCAATAATGTTGAAAAGGTGAACTGATTTTTGCAAGCCTTGTGCAATATAGTCAGTCATTGCCTTTCTCGTAGGTTACCCGATGTATGATGATCGTTAAGAGTATTACTTATGAAAGGCGGACTTTCAATGATGGACGGTTCTACAGGCTTCGATTTCCGATACTTGCCATTAAATTCCAAATTTGGGTGATTCACTCGGCTAACAAGTAATGGCCAATCTCGACGCAGAATCACATGAAACTTTACTTTCAATTTGGCTCTATGTCAGAATTAATACGACTCGAAACATCACTTTTGAAAATTCATCTTTATGCTGCTATAAATTTAGAAATGAAATCTACTGCAGATAATTCGACTTCTACAAGTCAATAGATGGCTTCCCTTTTATCCGGAGTATTTCTCAAGCTGTTAAAACGTACTAGATTTTTGGAGTTAATTAAATGGGCCTACAACGTGGACAAATGATATCATTACAAAAAATGAAAAATAGATACAGATAATAGCATGCTAGTACGGTGACTGATTAGAGAGGTTAATCAGTCATATTTTCTGACAACACGATCTTACCCATCTAATTTATTACCTATAGTTTCCTTTATATATCCTGTTTTTTCTACGTTTATGAATTTTTAGATCCAAAGGTGGACTGTGAATTGACATTGTATATATTCATCCGAGGAATATAGATTTGTACATAACTTGATTGGCACATGTTACTTCCCCACTAAGTCGAACATTAGTAATACTATTCATGTTTTAGTTAGTGCAAATCAACTAAGTGATTTTCCACATAAAGATTCCTACACATTACATAATGAAAATTTAGTGCGATTAACGTTATGTATGTATATATATATATATATATATATATATATATATATTATTTTATCTAAATACAAAATAACAACAATCTTATTTTAATTAGGCTAAATAAAAAACGCATTTCGTTGATTTCGACAATCTTATTACGCCTCTAATATTCAGTTGACATTTTATTGGTATTACAAAGTCAATGTCATCGTATACATATATAATTCGGTTAATTAAACTAAGTGTTATTTGACTGAAGCGACTGACTCATGCGACAAACAGGTCGCTTCGCTCTGCTCTACACAAACAGAGAAGGACAGACTAATGATTTGATCGTTATTGTCCCATTATTACAGTTGATTATTATTACCGCTTGCTAATGAGAATGACATTCTGGGCTGATTTCCAGTTCGAGATATTTCGAATAAGCGATTTTTACAATAATGTGGTGGAAAATAGAGATGAAAATGTTGGGTGCATATGTACAATAGCGAAAATATTGTGCTCTTATATACGTTTTGAATTTTTTTCAGTTAGTGTAAGTTGACTGCGTATTCATTGCAATCATCCAACTGGGACGCGTTTATCTGTGGCATGTCGGAATAGCTATACAAAAGAGTATCGTCAAAATGGTCATGACTGTCAAGACTATGTTAGGGTGTCAATAATGATTCTAATGCCATACACATAGACCAGTTACAGCTTATAATGTTTGCATTTCCAGACAGATTAAATATACAGCTGGCTCTGTTGAAACTGCACTAGCTATGGCAATTGTTCCTCGTAAATTATTAAAAACCCTGTCTTGAGCGCTAATTCGCTTCTTACTTAATCGGGTTACGTAGCCACCTTTGTTTTTATCGCGCGGCTGCAATCTTCTTGCTATCATGCAAAAGGAAGGTAAATTTATTTAACTCCATTCATAATTAATTACGCTCTCTATCCACGTCGGTCAAACAATAAAGCTCTTCCGTGTCGAAATCGAAAATACTTATTATATCGAAGGTACAAGTAGATTTACACATATGTCTCGCGAGATTTTTTACGCTCACCAGCCTCTTCTGCAACTCATGTTTGTACCGTCACATAGTCGAACCGTATTAATAAAGCATTGATATATATCGTTTATTATGCATTAATTTGGGGGATTTTCGGTTGTTTACTTGTAGCATATTCAGTTTACTTGTGAATATTTTACTGTGGGTCTGTTCCATTCTACCTTATTGAACGTAGCTGTTTAGCCGGCTTTAATGGAACTTGTACTGTTATTATGATTCTTAACCATGCGTTCTACACGCTCACAGAGCGAATTCACATCACGATCTTTATCAATTTTCACATATTTAACATTGCGCACAATTATTGGCTTGTACCACTCCGGTGCTATTTCTCCCACCCGTGACATGAGGGCGTCAAGATTGTCAAAAGGACCGCTGTCTCGAATTTTGGATGTTAGATCCGTGTAAAGAAGTGTAGCTTTCTTTGACGTTAGAAACACTTGGCGGATGGCCCGCATCAGTCCAGGCAGTGCCTGAAGGATGCGTCGTTCCTTTTCATCTTGTCCACCCATCACCATTTTCTCAGCCATTTTAAGAGCCTCTTTCTTGCGTATTCTTTCGAGAAGACTTTGGCTCACACCGCTAATAGTAACCGTTTTAGGCGTCAATAGCGTATGACTGGAAGGCGCTATCGTTTTTCTTTCAGCTTGCTTTTCGGCTAAAGTTTCAAGCGCTTTTTCGATCCGGGTGGAAAACTTACCCCGTATTTTACCTAGCACCTCTTGAGCGTTGGCAACCTGACTCGCTTCCTGCAATTTCGGCAACTCCTTTTCCGGTATATCGGGTATAGAATCGAGAACAAACTTTGGGTGCCATCTCTTAATTGCTTCAACAGGAACATCCGAACCAGGCATCTCTTTGTCCAGGAACTCCTGGTGATACTTAGCCACTCGCAATAATAGCCTATCTTTGAAGTCATTTTTTCGTTCGAGTACAAATTTAGGGTTTTGTCCTAGTGGAGGATTAATGAATGACAAAATGTGGTGCATCCTCTGTGTAGTGTCAAGGAAACGATGCTGTTCTAGAGATACGAGGTATGCTTCAGGCTTAATGTGCAGGATTTTGCCAAGATGTGACAGACTAAATTCGTGCCGAGTCATACTTCGTACTGCTAATGACAGCTTGTCAAAGCGACAAAGCTCTTTACGATTGTGGTACATCGCTACAACAGTGTCACATGCCCGAAAACCATCAAGCAGTCGCTGATAGTGTACAGGTAGCGGCAGAACACCAGCAGGTGCTGTTAGATAGTCATACTTTTCATAGGCTGGAACGGCGGTAGGTCCAGCTTCACGTACCGGTTTTGTCGCCTGAAATTCTTTTAGAGCTGTTTGGTCTTTCTCGAAATGACGTAGCTTCTCCCTGGCGGCCCTCAAGGTGGCTCGTTTTGCCTCGAGCCTTGATAATGTACTCTGAAAACAATAGTACGTATTCCAGTTATAGTAATAACAGGCTTGTTAATAGGATATTGAAATATGAAGCACACATGGCAATCATTTTAAGTATCTTTGAAGGGAAGAATTTGCGTGTTTAGACAACATCTCATTTGACAAGCTATGTTACTGGCTGCAGTTAATATATGTGACGTTCTTCTCAATCTTTCCGAGTGTCATATCTACCGTGAATGATCGACGAACCAACATGCTGGTTCTTAATTCTACTTGGCGAAACTGCACGAGAAAATAGGATTAAAAAAATGAGACTTTGCCCTCAAAACGTGCTCGATATCAAGCGGATCTACAAAACTGTAAAAATAGATAGTTAAGACTAGAAAGCGTCGCGTTTAACTTCGAACTCAGTTCAACTGATCACTTGTGATTGTACGAATAAGCCCATCCAAATTATAACTACTGGATGAGATCTTTCCACCGAGAGTGCAAGTAAAATAGCAGTCATAGAAAAAGCAATGCGCTGTCATCGGAATTTGAACAAAGTTCAATCATTACCTAATATAATATCTTCATGCAAGATAAACTGCCACCAAAATCAAAAACTTCCTTTTTTGTTTGCAATTGACGTCCTACGCTATTGGTGGTTGCCATATGGCTTCCACAAAAATGGGAACTATTTTTATTAAGACTACCGAAAGATTCTTAATAGGGTTTCTATCTAAGGGGCTCAAAATTTCATTAAGTGGCGTAGAAAACGACATTTGATAATCATGGGTTTTTAAGTTCTCTTTTTATGTTTCCTGAAAGGAAAGTATCTATTACCAATCGAATCGTGCAAACAAGCTAGCGCAGTTAGTCTTTTCGAAACCTTCGCCCCTTTTAGACGTCCTAGGTGCTTTAAACAAAATTTGATTCCGCTGGGTTTTTTGTATATAGTGTAGTGGAGTGACTCTCTAATATGCCTATACTTACCGATATCGCTTAATGAACGGACACTATTAAAATATTATTTACGGATTATAAAGAGAATGACAAAAAAATAATATAAACAGCAAAAAAATTTTGAACTGAAAATTCCAACAGTGGAACGACCACCAAAACTAACTCTCTCAGTACATTGAAATATCTGTTTTTATTAAAATATAGTCTTCCAACCACCGTACAAGAAAGAGTCTTTTACTAGACGGGGCACTCTGCGCATCAAGTTCTACTTACGTAAGAGAACCGCTATGGTTTGTGTATGGTACCTATTGTGCCCATAAGAGAAGCACGTATAAGGACACAGACGAAAAACAATTACCTTGCCATTACTGCTGGAGGTTTTTTTTAGTGGAGGAGCGGGCGTTTCTTTACTGGACAATTCTTCGCTTTCTTTCTCAGCTCGTTTCGGAACTTGGCTTTCCGCGGAAACGTCTGCTTTTGGCTCCAAAAGGCTGGCATATCGCTGAAATGACACATACGTCCACTAGATGAATTGTTTGCCTCGAAGATTATAATGTGAACAAATAGCTAATCAAGTGAGTCTTGTTATTTTACTTTGTAACCGCGTTGAGTTGAAACCAAACAGCGTGCTTTGTTTCTTTCCATCCAATCTATTTAACTTCAACAATTATTACAGAATATAATGGATACAGGGAGTTATGGTATAAGGCACTAATAGCTACAAGGCAGTTGCTTGCATTGCCACTATGTTGTTTCATGAGTGTGTTGGAGGAATCTCAAATTGAACCTCAAAAAAAATTGACTCCGACTGAAGTCCCCACCTTTCAGTGGGGACAGCTCCTTAATTTTAAAGGGAAGAGGTGACTTCAACAACCTGCTCGCACGAATTGGCAAGTGTATTAAAGAAATTACACTAACGAGTTAGAAAAAAACATTTACGGCTTCATTGTCGAACGTATCCATACGTAAAAACAGAATAACTTTGTGAGCTTGCTCTTTTTCAGCACTCGTCGGTAGATTTAATCATGCTTATTCAGGAAACTTTTTAAAACAACTTTCGTCTACGGGTCGCTCTATATTTCTAGCTCTCTGCTTAGAGTACCCATTATATTCCTCGACCATAGTAGTGTTATTGAACAGAAAAACAATCATGACACGAAATTTCATCTAATCCGCTTATTTTCGTAGTTGTCGTTATTATACATCGCACATACTGTCGTTCGGAACGCTTACTACAACTACTTCACCCAACTACTTCTATATGATTCTGTTCTATAACAGGTGCAGCCTCAGATATGTATCCTTATTTTCCTAAAATTATCCAGCTCTCTTCAATTTTCGTATTATCAATATAAGATTCTTGTTGATTCATGTGTTGTTATTTTGGCTACCCCTACTACCGCTCAATCAGTCTCTGATCGGTAGCCTGGTGCTTAACTACGTAGTTTCACCAGCAGAAACCGCTCCGGCACGAAAGCCAGCCAATAGAAACCCACCGCGTTTCGCATCATATCCTGTAGGCGGCAACATAAAGTTATCCCTTTGCGAAGCAATCTAATACTCATAGAGGCGCCTTGTCGAAACGGCGCCAATTTGCCTAGAGCCAACATTACGAATGACCTGCTTGGTTAGCCTCCGCTGCAGTACTCCATGCTTGAATAGCTCTAAATAGTGTTGCCGAGCTTAGCAAGATATATAAAAAAAATAATCACGCAATTTAATACAAGTTAAATTTATGTATTAATGCTTTTTTCCAGTTCATAATAAATCTTGCGTCTTATTCATGTTATTAATGAGACCACCATTATTATTATTATTATTTTGATATCAAAATTATTCTATACGTGTTTATCGTTCTCGTAACAGTTAACCTGTTTCCAAAATGCGCTAAGTAAAATTGAGCACCATTTTTAATAGATCACAATTGCTCCATCAGACCTTAACATTAAAACGCATCGTTGTGCATAAGGTCAATCTAGATAGAAAAAACTCAATGACAGGTATTAAGATAATGTTGGGAATGATCGAACCAGGGTTAAAATCATCTACCGAAAAAGCTGGATAGCAGATGCACGTCACAAAAAGTACAACAAGGAGCCGCACCGATATAATTATGAGTTGGTCCACTCTTCAAAAAAGTACCTAGCAAATCGCGTTGCTTTTTTTACGTCCTTTAACCGTCCTTTAACAGCACTTCAATTAGACCTAATATTAAAATGAGATTGGATATGAGTCACATACGAAAGCTTATCGTGATCGTCGAGACGTGGCGTTTTTTAATGTAACGTTGCGTGGGGCACAAACAGGACTTGGCGAAGAAATAGAAGCACGAACAGAGCGTCAAATCTTTAAACGTTAAGTCTGTCTGTTTGCAAAATAATCACAATGCGTCTCTGAAGTTTATTTTATTTTTCTCGGTAAAGGTTGATCGCAGCGGCCTACTATTCATGTAGACTATAAAATACACGTTACGCGGCAAACAGCACTGGCTTACCTGAAAAGCGGGGGGGCTCTCCTTGAGACTGACTGATGAGCGACAAACTTTTTTGGCTGCTCGGATCCCTTCAAGATCTGTATCAAGCTTTTTAAGTATTTCAAGCGCCTGACTGGCCTGTTTGACTCTTGGTCGGGTGGACTTTTTCGCAGAGAAAAAATCCGTTAGAGTTTGCTGTTGTCCCCTCGTGGCACTCATATTGGCCACGATACAGCACGAATACATTCGCATATAACCGCACACGCATACATTCACAAAGGTTTTCGATAATCAACTGTTGAGCGACCAGTGTTCTGCCCGAGTATACGGTCGTGTGGAAGAAGAGAGCCAGCAACTGGAGAGGACCGGAGAACTAGCGCCATACGGTGGAGTCATGCACGCAGACGCAAGGCGGGCAAGCGACTATAAGCACAGTTGGCCATTTCAGTGCACTTTTTGGCGCCAAACCAGGGGGCGCGACCAGCGACTTCAACATCATTTAAATTTGCTGTGGCGCGAATTCACCCAAATCAGATGCTAGACTAAAAGTAATTAGAAATTAGGACTGGCGACACTGAAAAACAGCGTATAGTAGGTGGCTATCTCTTATAGCACTGAAATAGACTTCCAGAGCTCCTCAAGCTTCTATAGTTTAAAAAACGAATTCAAAACGAAAATGTTTTGAAGGGCTAAAGCTGCGAGTCCGCGTCAGTCAGCGCTATTGTTGTACGCTAAGAACGGATTTTAGGTAAGCATGGACACTGGCATAGGGGTAATTCTCGTAATCTTCTAAGTGATCCCGTGTACATGCTTTCCAATTTTCCTATTTTTCTAGTCGTGCTCTTTGTTTCAATTGACTGTGACGCATGCGGCAAGTAGAAATAATATATAGTTCAAAAAATAGAAATCGCATTAACGAGCCGTTAGTGGTGAGTCATGGGGTAGTCTGGTCTGCTTTTAATTGGCTGCTAGCAGCCAGTGTTCCCGTTCGAACCCCCCAGCAGCCAGCTTTGTCATGCAACTGACTCATGTTTATGTATTCTTCCGTTGTGTGCCTGTAGAATTAAATTCTTAGTAAGGGGGTTTGAATACTGCTTTCGCCAGCGACTAATTCGGCACGATTTGATAGAATCTTAATATAATATATCATAACTTGCATTCAGTTCTGCTTATTTGATTGCATTGCCTTGGAAACTGCGGCTTTACTTAATCACTTTCGACCTTGACCATTTTAATGTTCTCAAATTTAAGTCAACGTAGTGCTGAGAATATTTCTTTCAGAAGCCTATATAGGAACCATTACATTTTAACAATTGAATTCGTCTATACAGTTAAATTCCATCCACCACGTCTGTTAGCAAAGGCATTTTATAAGTTTCCGTATATAAAAGACGCTTATCACATTGACTCCAAAATACTACCTTGAACGTAGGGATTACTTGAGGGCCTGCTATATTGAGCAATCTATAATCTTTTTTACATAATGGTACATATTTGTTGAGTGAGACTTTAATACTTACTGCGTAATATACTAGATTAGTCAGTACCAAACACGTAATCTCGTATTTCAAGCTGATTTTATTTTATTATGATACATTTTACGAGACTTTTTTTCTTTTTAAGATGCACTGTGCTCTTTGAAGTCTGAGACCGTTCACTTGGATAGCGTCACCTTTAGCAGCTAGACTGCAATGAGTTCGGAAAGCACTTTAGAAACAAATCAGTCTAACGGCAAAAACAGCTCGCCATATAAACCCTTGTGTTCAGTACCGAATCTACTAGTAGAAGCTTATAACCCGTTAGTTTAAACATCTCAGGAGAGACATTTAGAACTCAAAGGTAGGTCTTATGGAGGGGTCTTTGCGAAGATGAGTGTCGAATTTTTAGGAAAAGTGTACGTTATTTGAGACGTTCCAGCGTCCAGAAATGTGATGGTAGGCAAATCATCGAAACTTTAAGGATGTTACTACTCAGGTTTAGTGTGTGTAAAAAAACGTGTTTATCCTTCTGGGTGAAGTCAATTAGGTTAAAAATGGGCGAATGGGTTACGCACGAAGATGAAAGATAAAGCCATGGAGACCCTTGCTTCTCTTTACTTTCACGTTATAACTGTAAGCCATTCTTAGACCAAATTGTGATTGTGATGAGAAGTGGATCCTCTACGATAACTGCAGACGATAATAAAATAAATAAATGCAGGTGAACGAACGGCTTGTCAATCCAAACTAAACGTATGGGTGCAATAACTTATGGTATCTCTTCAACGGTCACAAGTTTACAAGTCACCACAACTTCATACGCCTTGATCCGTCAGCTACGGCCGAAATATTCTTTTAACAACTAAAAAAGACGACGATTAACCAGCCGTGCTTAGTGAGAAAGACTGAACCACCTACTCTATGGTCACAGTCGACCTTACACGGCAGGCATCACGCTACTGTAACAAAGATGCACGACCTATTATTGGAGACGTTCTGTGTTTCGCCATACTCGCCGGATGCTGATCCAACAAACTATTCTAGAATCCGTACAACTTTGTCATAGGAACATTGTTTAAATCTCAACATGAAACTTCATAGACTCTCGTACCCCACACTTCTATAGCAGCAAAATAAGTCCTTTGAATATGAAAATGGCGGAAAGTCATGGATAGTAATGGTACCTACTTCGACTGAAAACGAAATAACTGTTCTTGTGCAAGAAGCTAAGAGTTTAGGATCTCGTACTTCATGCTAAACCTCCTCATATTTTAACGAGACACTTGCAATAGGTCATACGACCTATAGCGCGATCATTCGAAACTGCAGAAAGATTTCTATGAGATTTCGGAAGGAAAACAGGATAGATCGTTGCTTAAGAACGGTGATAAAAATACGTAGAACTAGAAAAACATGTTTCCAATAGCTAACAATAGCTAGGTGAGGTAATAGACATGGGTTCGATGGCAATTAATAAAGTTTGAATTAACAGTTTCTTTAAGCTTATTTCTTTTTTATATTTAGTAATTGTTGCATTATATACTCTTTTTAGAGAAGTATATATCCTATGACAGGTTCAGTTAACTATTGAGATATCGGCTATTTATATTAGAAAATAACGCACATTTCGCTTAAATGCGATCACCATCGTAATCTCTATATGGCTTTTGGTAGTGTGGGCCTGGATGAGAGTGTTCCAAATCATCCGTCTTCGTTCTAATACAAATGCTTTATATTTCAAATTAATTAGCTTTAATGTCAGTTTACTACATTTCGAGCTCAGCATTGAAATCTGAATTTATTGAAAATGTTCAAATACGTACATTTTTATTTATTTACTTTTTTTTTTTTTAGTTGCAAAACTACGGACAAGTTTTGAGCGCTAGTCATCATTGTAATAAAGAGTAGTTCCGCCTAAATAACCTAAGTGAATAACGTTATCCTGTAGCACAGCCGCTTAAGTAGACGAGGGTCATTTTTCTATATGGCTGAAACCTCTAATTTTTTATCAGTGTAAATTAGAAATAAAAATATATATTTTTATTTCTAATTACACATTTTTATTTCTAATTTATTGTTACAGAACGCAGCCTGTACACACAGCCCGTTCTAAGGGACCGATCAGCTTCGAGGCAGTGTGATCAGTACCTGTCGCTTCCTCTTCTATCGTTCCTTTTATCAGGATATAAATACATTGTTTATAAAGGTATATGCTAGGGGCATTCGCTACTCATATTGAAAAAGTCCGCGGAACTATCAGAAAAGTGATCGGCCAGTTGTCGGGCGAGTAGATGCTCCAATGTTTCCCAGAGCTATTTTGGACGCTGTTTCTGCTGTAGCCACTAGTGTGGAATCTAGCTGTTACTAGTTACGCGGCTACCCGCTGTTCGTTCCAAGCGGCTGCAACGTCTGCCAACTAGACGGGCCGCCTAAGAACTTAGACGGCTGGCTTGTGCCTGCGTGTCTGAACCAGCCTACCCTAAGACATATAGAACATAATATTTTCGCGTAACTGTTTTGCTGTTTCTTAGCTTATCTACGAAATAGTTACCCATGAACGTACAACCAATGGAAAAATAGTTCTTCCTGAGAACAGATATAGCCAGGAAGTGTTGGCTCACATTTATTGTGTACAGTTAGCGGTTGATTAGTTGAGATGATCATCAGGAAAAATCGTTTTCTATCCATAAAATCAAACGATACTTTTTACAAGTATTTGGTTGTCTCGCAATAAATTCGATATACTTCTACGCAGTTTTAGACCCAAAAAGACGTTTCGATAAGGCCTATCAAGATAGAGGCGACCCGATTACTTCTCTGGCAGGGAACCGCTTGAGAGCACCTAGAATTGATACACGGGCATAGTTTCAACTTCGGCGACGGCTGATAATGGTGAGACCTGTTTAACGATTGATTATTTTACACCCAGCCACGAGTTAACGATACGAATGGCTTTTTATTCTCATATTTTGATTTCAGCGTACACATCAATACAAATCTATAACTTCCTTTTGACCTACTAGGAATGAGTAACTTACGAAGTATAGTCACCATTACTAAATACTCTTAAAAAAGTAACTTTATCTTTTTCAGACCTCCGTCGTCAAAAACTGTTCTAATATTGTTCATTTTAGACCAAATTTACATGTTCGGCCCGTACGATTACAAAAGAAGTAAGTTACAATAAGAAAACATGATTGGACTGGATCAAGTTCCGCTTTAAACTTTAATTTTTTATTCTTGTTTGTCACCTGAGCACGTGCAAGTTCAAGGTTAAGACCAGTTATAGACTGTAGTCACAGCTTATATTAGGGCGCAACCTTGCTCTTCTACTTATTGAAATGGTTAACGCTCTCCCATAAGATTCTCGGGAAATCCCAGCGGAATTACCACTTATCACTTAGATAACTATATGCCCGCGTGCTTTCATGTTGACAGTTTTTTATTGTTCCTCTAGCCTTCGGCAGTTATCGGGTCTGCAATATGTGAAATTTGCAAGACTTGATTGCCCAAGTTATTTCTTATGTGTTGTGTTTAAGAATCGACTGAATAGTCATTGTATAAGCTACCGCAGTACTTCACAAACGAAAATAAACAAGTATGTATATTGATTAAATCGTCATTGAGGCATTAAAACAATTTACTAGAAGCTATTGCTAGCAGTTGAAAACTTAGTAGTATTTTTCTTGTCTTGACGTGAGAAAGGCGACCTTAACTAAAAGGTTTTCGGCCGAGAAGATCGTACAGTTTGATCATTAAACGACGGTTACGAGGGCGATGAGCTATACACGCCTACCTTGTGGCCACGCATCCTCTGCCACGTATTCCTCCGGCTGGTAGATGCTTTTGACTTGACATGTATATGATATGGTTTTCTGCGGGACCGCTACTAAATATAGTAGAATTTATGTGCTCATAATTAGAGATGTGTATATTGATATAAGAGTTAACGTGTGGACCTTTCGGAGAGCGAATTACAGATTTGATCGCTTCCCACGATATCAGATCATCTATTCTGGCATCGAAAAAAATTCCGAGCTAATTTATTTAATGTATGCAGTCGTTTGAACCGCCGGAAAGCTAATTTTCAGCGTATTACAGTTATTGTTATAGTATAATGCGACTCAACGTACTATTTCGGACTTTTCTCACCTAGGGCATACGCGAAAAATATAGATAATCTTTAATGTGTACATAATTCATTAAACGTGAGCCATTCCGACAACTGGATGAATGCTTTTCAAGAGTGTGGGTTTCTTTCGTGAGCTGATAATTTAATTAAAAGGCGAAAATAAGATAAGTACAGTAGACTATCGAGACTGCAACAATTATCCAATGAGACAGCGAACGACGTCTGGCCTAGATAAGATTTCAGGCTGGGGCCGCGTGCACGAGGCGAACTTTAAAGAATGGGCTCGGGGTTATGACAATTCTGGTATTGACCTCAGCTATTTGTTCAGGTGTCTAATATAGGGAGCGCATCTACGGATCAGTTGTAATGTTACCATCATATACGAGTATTATAAATGGAGAATATATGATTCCTGTACTCAAATACCTACAACGGGGCAAGATAATTAATACAACAAGGTCACAGAAAAATTTCGACTGAGCTCTTGTAAAAGTATCGGTTCAGAATCAAACGATTGCTCTAGGTATAATTGGGTATAATATAGGTGACATGTTAGAACAGATTTATTAAGTTTGTTCAACGCTATAGCAGGACTGACGACGCAACTAATGGGAGAATGGGATTCATGAAACATGTTAAAATCCATGTAATACCTATAACATTCGTTCATGTGAAGATTTTGATTGAAAATCTAAGCCCAAATCTCTAATCTTGATCTTTTAAATGAATAGATGGTACATCGCGAACCTGTCATCATGTCCCGAAATCGCACCGCATGAGAAAGTATCTAACTGATTTACGTCTTCAACAGAAGAGTGTCTGGCCTATTTCAGGCCTTTATATACGAGTGATTCGGTAGGATGCGCTTAGAAACAAGGTTCAGACAGGGGGGCTGGCTAAAGCATTGTATCGTCGTCTATGAGGTGCGATTTTAAGGACGACACGTAGCTAGCGGTTGGACGGTTGTTGCATGCGTTACTCGAACGACCGAGTGCTTCGCTTTATTATTACACTACATAGTTACACAATGAACACATGACAATTTTTTGACTACCGTTCGATATCACCAACAGTAATAAATAGATATGGTAAAGGGGTGACGGTACGTATCTTACCGTAGTGACCAATCAATAAGACTAGGGAGAACTGTGGTACTAAATTGATTCCTTAGCTTCAATTTGTACCACAAACTAAATATGTACCACATACTAACGGGTCTCAAATGGTATTAATGGTTGGGCTAAACTTGGACACCTTTTCAATTTTGCGAAATGTTTTAATGTAGCAATTGTTTGTTACATGTATATGTTCACACCGTGTGACAGTGAGACGACAACCAAACGTTGCAATACCATACCAAGAATTAATGTTTCCTACGTTAGACTTTATGATAATACCTAACACCCGTTTACGTTTCGTCGCATACAAAGTGACAGATATAATTACGTTTTTTTCACATTCTCATCAATTAAACATTTATTAGTAAATCATTTTTAGCCTATTCTCGCTTTATCTGATAGCTGAACATAAATATCGTTGTTCTCATAATTGCTAGTATTTATATGTACAAAGTTGTTGAATTATCATTACACATGCGTTTATATATATACATTAATTGTTACACGATTATTTCCAGTAATAATTTCAATGCAAGGCAATCCAATGATAATAATGCTTTGGTGTTCCCCTTCAACGAGTTCCCTTTCAACTCCTGTTCCACCTCTGATTTACATCGTCTCTTGTGCCATGAACTTCAATTGTTCCTACAATACACGTATAGAATGAATTTTGCACATTGACAAACACATCTATCTCACATGAAGACTTTTCGATCTCTTACAAATTGTATACGACTAGTTGGCATAAAATCATACTCGGCTCGATACGACATCTGTCTGCAATGCATCTCTATGGAAACGAGAAAAGTCAATAAAACAAACCCGAGCAGAAAAAAAAATGAATATCGGCATTAATGATACATGAGTAACCCCATAGTTAACTCGCCATATAATTGATTTCACTCTGCGGCCATAATGGTACGTGGAATTTATTGCAGCCGTAAAAACAGGACACTTGACAGACGACAAAAAAAACTTGCTTGTCGATAGTGTTTTTTCTCATGCTAACCTAAAATCGCACATAATCGTATCTCTGATCGATCTTTTACGCGCAAGTATAGCGGAAAACATATTGCGTACTATGTAGCAATAGACAGCATATCTAAAAGTATGCTGCTCGTACCTTGTTTTTACTATCTGATTTCAAGTTAACTACAAAGAGTGAGTCAGTCAACCTTGACAATATCAAAGAACAAATAACCGTATTCGAAAATGCGTCAAAGAATAATTATTATTTTTATATCTAATTATATAAATATTGTTCGCAACTAGAGTGTGTCACTTTGCTTTGCTCTGAGTTATATGCGTCCATTGCATTAAACGTCGTCTTGAGCTTCACGTAAGCTTAGGATCGCGCCATTCTATTGATGTGTGTGTATTTCTGACAAGGCCTTGACAGGGCAGCGCTGACACAATACCCCATTGACCACATGCATCTGTGTGCTCCAGCCATACGGTTCGATGCATGATATAGTGCATTCTGGTGCGTCCTGCAAATGGCAAGACGCACCTTTGGCACACTTTTTACAACTAAATGGTTGTTAGTGTTATCGTCGTTGGCCAAATAATAATAAGCAACACATTTGGAATCGCAAATGTCGTTTGCCTAATCGTTTGGAGTAGAAATATATATTTCGTTTCTATCATTGGCAATCAAATGAAACTTCGCTAGGTATTGTGTTATTCTCTGCCCTATTATACGAAACAATTGGGAACCTGTGTGGGCTTTTAGCTGGGTTCTTTACCCCATTCCCAATCCTGCTGCAACTAATAAAAAGGTATCTGACTTGAGTTTTAAGAGCTAACCTAATTTGCATCTTTTGTTGTAATGGCAGGGAGTATCAGTATCGTAACTGCGACGCTTCACGCCGAAATTGAAATTCGTTCAAGTGTCTGTATAGAAAATATGTCAGTGGCAAGTCATCGTATATATGAAATTGCCGATAAATGATCAATTTATTGAAGGATTTATAGCAATTTACAGAGCAAGCTATGTGGGTCTCTCTATGCCGGAAAAGTAGAAGTTGTTCTTGTACATATCGCAGAGTAAACGTTCAATAGCTGCGTCTCCGATAGTTTTCTTGAAGAACAGATCCTGGATCATTTCCTTAGCGACTCTTCTCAGTGGAACGATTGCCTCGAGAGCTCGTTCCGCTCGGTCGCGCTGTGAAGGATACGCTCCGGCCGTGTAGCCGACAAGGGTTCGTCTAACATCATCTAGGTGGCGCTGTACAGCAGTTACTTCGTGGAGGCGGCGCGTAGGTGATGACAGTGAGGAAGACAGTAATGGGGAGGAGTTTAAAGCTGGAGGCGGAGATGACGATGGTCCTGTCGGTGCATTCGCTGGAGAAGGAAAATGGATTCCCATAAAAACAACAACACACAAATGAAATTGAAATAACATGTTACGTGTGGCCATGGCTTCTCTGAAAAGAGCAACAGAACTCGTAATGAAGGCAAGAGAAGATTCCTTTAAACAGGCCAACCAAAACATAGAGGCTGATTGAGCATGAGTTACTGCACCTTTCATGAAGCCATGTAGATATTGATTTACTAACAAACACGTTATTCTTTTTGTGATTTAAACGTTCAGTACATACATCATGTTAATACATTTTTCGGTGTACCTAAATTGTTACAATAAAAAATGAACATCTAAGCGTTACGGTGGATCATGCTTCCAATCCTGGTATATTCTAAATGAGTGAACCTAATAAGTAAATGTTGAAGACCTACTCGGCGGATTGAAAAGTACGGCTGCCTTGAGCAGAGCAAACTCAGTGCCATCCAAACAAAGCGATTGAAGATCACGTTGAATTAACGTCATCTCACGAACGTCATCAGTACTCCACCGTTCGTCTGCAGCATCAGATATCAGCGAGGTAGCACCATCTAGTAAAAGGCCCATCTGAGTGGCGGTGATGAGGAACAATTCGCTCCAAGATGATTCAAGTAGAAAAAGCTGCGTAGACACGCATAGAGAGCAAAGAACAACGTTTTAATATACTTATGGCTTTGATGGAATTCTGATTAGGGTA
This sequence comes from Varroa jacobsoni, assembly GCF_002532875.2. Lineage (NCBI taxonomy): Eukaryota > Metazoa > Arthropoda > Arachnida > Mesostigmata > Varroidae > Varroa > Varroa jacobsoni. The sequence goes on along the minus strand of NW_019213065.1, from coordinate 18,781 downwards.
CTAACGTCCTATAGAAACATTAGGTGGATAAAGACTTTTCTTTTCCGTATTTTTGTTATTAAAAACATGTCTTCCTACTATTTTTGCCTCGAAAGAGCTTATCAGTAAACAAACTAAAAACTCACCTGATCCGATAATGGCAGCGAGCTAAGCTGTGTCACCGTCTTGAGGTAGTGGACGATAACGAAGAGAACCTGTGCTGCTAATTCGCAAAGGCCGTGTCCTCCTGCGCTGGGGTTGACAGGTGATGGGGTTGTTTGAAGGTTAGATTGTGATGTAGGCGTTGTCTGAGTGTGGCGAGGTAGTGGAGAGGGCAAAGGCGAAGGAGGCAACACCCCTAGCGGAATTGGGGACACCGGCAGCTGTAAATGACGATAAGATATGTTCATCTGAGGCCCATCGTTTTGTTGGTTTAGAATCTTTCTTTTGTAGTAATAGTAATCAAAGTAAGAATGGTTCAATGGAGAAGTAAGCTACAGCAAAGAATATCCTGGCCGTGTAGAGTAGTTTCGAGAAAATAAGGTGACACAAGTATTTTTAAAAATAGTCTGCCAATGCTTTAGAATGATTTATAAGATGAGGAGCATTTTTGTCATAACTGGATTTCTAGGAATGACAGATGTATTAGGCTAACCATGCTGAAGGTGCATCGGTCAAACTAACGCTACAGAGACGGTTTGTCTGTATTGACTACTGGTTTTAGAGTCGACGCTTTCATTTTTCGTCCCATCTCTCTTTTCTCGGCGGTATACTTTTGGTTCATTCTGTAAGAGGGAACAATTAACTACCGGCTCTGTATAGCGTGGGTGCTATATAAAGAGAAGCTCCATTTTCTATCTTTGCCTTTTTCATCTGCCCCAAAGCAAAAATTTTTTCTGCATCTGCCAAGATCGGCCACCCCATCTCGAAGGCACTTCGGGATTTCCAGACGATGTTCGCAGATTGTGACCCGCATATCTTTGGTCTATGTCAACTTAAGTAGTGTCTATAAATAATCAATAAAGGCCTGACGACGACACTTCATAGCGGCACAATGTTTACTTAGACTGAAGTGTAGTTTTTAGTATGTGTGACCTGAGATAGCGTACTCGCCTTCAACCAGGGTGTTAATCTTTGAGCGATTGCGAGGTTTGTGTCTCAGTAAAACTCAACCTACCGAAAAACTCCGAAGATACTCGTAGCTATTTTACAGACGTCATCAAACAGGTTCACACTATAGGTATTTCAGCTTCATTCAACAGCTTACACTTCAACGTGTTTTCTGCAACTGTTGTCGGTTATACTTAGACGCAGACCGAACTTACGCATGCCTTCTGTTTGCAATTAACGGCCACAACTTTTGAGTTGAATTTCTCTCTCTCTCTCTCTCTCTCTCAGCTCTTAAAGCTCGCTCCTAACAGATCTAAGCCACACTCTTAGAGATGAGTGTTGGGGGATAAACGATAGACAGTTAGGCCACAACACAACAAAGCTAAGCTCTTTCTGTGCCCCCGTCTTTTGCATGTGCAGTATTTGTTGCATGCTTGTACTAAAATGATAATCTGCCCTCCCTCTGTCGACACACCGCAGAGACCATTATTCGACTAAGCGGGACTGGCCACATCGTGATCTATTGTGATCGAAGTGAGATCTTCAGTAGTTGACGGCTCTCGCATTCGAAAACTGCCGGAGAGGTTGTGGCGACGCTCAACCCTCCTCACTCATAGGCGTATCCATAGACAGGGACGTTCATATGCTGCACTCTTTCATTTAGGGGGACCTTCTGTTGTACCTTCGGCAGTAGTGCTTCTTATTGTCTGGATCCAACATAATCGGTCGTTCAACGATCGGCGCTGCTGTTATTGAAAAGACGAAGAACGAACGACACATTGTCATCACCAATTGCGATCCAGAGTATTGCTGGCGACTTTGTTCGCTGTTCAGACTTTATATATATATATACAGAGTGAAAATATAGAATAAAAATCACTTCGACAGATGAAGGAGCGCATAAGGCGACGTGAATTGATGATGATGTTGAGGTT
>NW_019213065.1:11928-16657 GCF_002532875.2 Varroa jacobsoni | reverse complement strand
TCCCGAATCGAATCGGTAGTACAAATGATTTCGATAAACTTCCAGTCTGCATCAGCTTTGCGTGTCCATAATTGAAGTTGAAAGCATCAACTCTAAATGACAAACGGGTTGCAGTTACATCGAGCCGAAGCTGCAATATCGTACATTCGACATGTCGACAGTTTCGTTTTCCCCCTAAAACTTAGCGGACGAGTTCTCGTATAGCGAGTACTTTTTCTGCTTCCATATGCTGATACGCGCATCGATCGCGACCCTTAGCTGCTACCAAACAGTTTAACCAGGTCCCGTTTAGGCAGATCCGGCAGCGTTTATACACAGCGGGATGGACAGAGCTTTTTTATGAGGGATTATGGGCTGAGTTCCATAGAGTATCAGATGGCACATCAGCAGGGTCTTTTCGCATGCATATTCGATGTGTATCTTCCCTGCCATGTTTCCGATCGTCGAGCCCCCTGCGAGTCCAGCACTTAACCTCAGCAGGCACCCAAATTTACTGTGCCGGAATCAATCTCCATGCAAATATTGACGCTGTCTTATGCTCGCGCAGAATTGCCATGCGCATGGTCAGCGATTCTTTTTAAAGCTCCCCAACGTGACGTTATCTAAACGCGAGCGTCTTCAAGTCTACCCTGGTATTACGCGTATGGTGTCCCTCACACAGCTTAGAAGGCATAGGAAAATTGATGGTTTAGCTAGGGCGGTCTGTGGTCATTGCGGGAAATTTAGAAGTGCACTAAGACGCATGCTAACGAACCCTGTGATACAACGATCAAGCTTTTCAGGCACAGAATGTAATACCCCATATAACACTTATTCTATATTTCGAGCTAATATTTCCGTTTACGGCGGGCCAAAAAGGCTTGCAAGACCGAGAATGCTTTTTTACGTTCCTTTGCCTTATTAAGTTGGATACATTGTTTCGTGACCACTCTTTTGTTAAGGCAGACAAGGGAAGACTCTCACAGCAGTAGCGGTAGCAGCAGAAGCATCGTGAATGGATAGTAAGTGACCTGAGCGGATGATACGGCCGATTAAGCACTTCGTAGCTTGTTCGGAAATTCAAGTCGGGGATTTAGCAATGAAAAAGTCGATGAATTGAACTAAATGCTCTGCTGATATTCTTGCAATAGAGATGATATGACATGATAATAGGCCGAGGTGACTGACTATGTTATAGTTCGATTTACGACGGGCATTTGAGATCGCCGAGACACGCCAGATGCATGATATGGTAGCGTAGACTACGCTCCACATCCAGATCCGATAGAGAGTATTCCGACACACATTGATACGGAACGTTGCGGTTGAACCAAATTAACTATCGAATATTCACCGCAGCATCTAAATGTATCATATGCGTACACACAGAGACACAACGGCGATGCGAGATCTTACTCGTCGTTTTACCCTGCGATGTTCCGAGGTATTAAGTCACTTAATGTCTATACATTGCAGACTAAGAAGTTCACTGATCAGGTCGGCTACACTCTTTGTGTGACGCAGTCAAGCTCCGTGAATCTAAATAGTCCGAAATAAATCCGCCCATCTGCTCGATCAGCAGCAGGCGTTGTTCGAGTTCCACACCTGAAGCGATGCATGCTCGATAGGAGGCTTCTTTCGGCTCTATGTGAAATTATTACGTCCCGTGACAAAGCAGTAGCTGCCTATCTGTCTGTGTTGCAGAAGATACTGTATATACGAGACTGTATAGAATATTCTACCCTTCATTCAAGTATTAATTATTTGAGCTTTTTTTTCTCATCTAACGATGTAAATTATGAATACGTGCGTGAAGCAAATCAAGAGTTTTCCTACTAGGCAACTCTTCGTACGCCCTTTAAGAAACACAACAAATACGGTTTAATCTACAGTTAAAAAATTTGCTGTCAGGAAAACGTCGCTTCGCCACCGCAGCAACGACGTCCTCCTTCGAGACACATTGAAGACTCAAAACGATCTGTGTGCAATAGCCGGTGGTCCTACAGCGAACATAAGTGCGCGATCAGAACGATTCCTCACGAAGGATGGCCGAGGACAAAGAGAGAATACATTAGCATATCAATCTGTCGTTCAACCATAACTACTATGACCTCCTGCTCTGGCAATGTCGGTTAGCGCAACGACCAAATGATAAATATAAGCGGTTTTCGCCTTTCAGAAAGACGAGAAGCTATACTTTCCTATCACAGATGAGCGCTTCGTGTAGAATGGCTCTTGGATCGCCCAAAGGATGGCAATAACTAAGACACACACTGTGACGCATAAGAACTCATGCGCACACTCACACACACACACGCACACGCACACACACACACGCACGTATACTTCCTGTGTTTATACAATCTCAACGAAAGTAATGTTTATGTGAAACTGAGATCGATGTGCCTCAGTCTGATATCGATCGCCAAATCCCCAATCCAGGAGCAATCCAATACGGGCTAGAATGACGGCACAATTTCGAAATAACCGCGACTGAACCACGGTGTATAAATCTTGCAACTTCACACAGACGTCAAGGAAGTAAAAGCGCCAATTTTGTGCCGACTGTATATTCTTATTGATAAACATGAGTTTTTATTTTTGTTCTATCGCAATACTGAATGAGACTCATACACACATAACATATACGTACCCTAGCGAGTTGCATGATTAACGGGAAATGAAGGGACGCTGGATGGCCAAACGCTGACTTATTCCTTTGGCCGTCCGGGGATCCAACTCCAGGGGCCGCTTCAGCAAGGGGTAGAGGCATAGGTAGTGGAAGGGGTCCTAAAGCTCCTACAGAACCTTCTGGCCCTGCTGGGAGGTAATCCCCGCCCATAACTTCCTTCAAGTACATCGCCGCTTGGCGACGCAAGGTTGAATTTCGTGGACCCCTGAAACGGGAATTGTTTCAACCGTGTAACAAGCAATTCATATGATGCATTGCTAGCTTATATTATATCGATTTTCCATTCTTAGAAACCTGGGGACCGTAGATGGATAAAATTGTTCGATCGGTTAGAACTCAAAATTAAGTTGAGTTAAGTGTTAATCAGTATGCAGAAAAAGATAGCGGAGAATGAGCGTTCATTTATTGCCTAAGTGTCAGAACTTACTAGCAGTACAACCCCTATATATATACACTGGAAATCTATTCTACATGTGTTCGAATATCTAATGCGCGTTGCTGGTAGTCCTTACATACCTTTCATGCTGTACTGCTTCTCTGTTCATGCCAGCAGCAAGACATTTACGAAGCCTGCACGCTCGGCATTGATTTCGATGGGTTTTGTCTACAGGACACTGGTCCGCTTGCGTTCCTCGGCCTTTGCAGATATAGTGGCGGTTGCGTCGGATTGAACGTTTGAAGAAGCCTGCACATCTGTAAACGAGTTACAACGTAAAATTTGAACGTAACACTTTTACATCGGCTCCCCTATCACTGGATATGTTATAGGAAACTCAGCCATAACATCACGAAATGCTCGAACATTTTATAAAAACTGACCTGTTAAAATAGCTAATTCATGAGACACATATTTTTAATTTGAGTATTGATCGTTCGGATCACTAGGAAGCTAGATCGGAGGTTGCACCCCCATATCATAGTATTGCCACTGAATTTCGCTCGAAGTGGCGAACGGTGCTGTCGCTGTTCCCAGTTGTTCTACCACTTATAGGCACCAAGTGAATATTGTTCGTGATACGCATAATGTGTTACAACGCTTCAGAAGCGTACACATCCACAGACACACTTGAACCGAATGCCGATATTTGCTTAACTCGTCTATGGCGGGCGTGTGTAAGCCAGTTTGGATATGGGACTCCGAAGCGACGGGCCAGTCAGTCTAGAAGCCAAAATGCTTGAACGGGTGGAGGGCTGCTTTAGGGTGTCGGACTTGAAGTAGAAGGAACAAAGAGGGGGTTTCCCGCAGAGTTGCAGGCTTCCTCTGCTCGGCCCGGTCGAAGTGGGCGTCTGTCTGTAGTTTGTCGTCATTCGTTGCTTCCATGGCAGTTAACGAAAAGCTTGACGCGATTTTAGTTGCTAGCGACCGAGTGCCGCTACTGCAATTGCGACTAGAGACGCTCTTTCGTTCGGCGGTGACAATTCGCTTAGCTATCATTCCTGTTGCGGCCGGCATTTGCTATCGAAGTGGAGTCCATCGCATCGGCGGCAGGCTGATGCTTTCTCAAGTGCTCTCATATTGTCCCATCGAAGCCTTCTGTGCAAACTTGAGGTGGTAGGGCCATTGTCACCTTGCTGCGTCTCTTTATAGCGCTCAGGCCAGCACGTCGTGCTGCAGACACGCCTGACTCTTCACTACTCTAGCAGCTCCACAGCAACTAGCAAATGCTCCCCAATATCAAATGAAGACCCATAGTCACTCACTCACTCAGTCAGTCACTCGTTCGGTGTCACTCTAATGTCACCGTACGGCCTGTTACTAATATCAGGACAAGTAACAGCAGAAGTAGGAGACTAGATAGGCCAAACCCTACAGACTGCGCAGAAACTGACTGATCGCTTCAGCACACGTACATAAAATATAGTAAAGCTGGCTACCATAATTTCTACCAGCAATAGTTAGAGTTAAATGAAAATGTACATGTACTCCTGTTTTTTTTACACGCAGCGGCCTAGAGTGCCAGTCGATAACCTTTTCTATGGAAATGGTAAGTAACGGTAAAATGCTTTCCTCCAACGATCCGCAATCTGGATTCCCTGTCTATCAGGCTGTAGCAGCAT
>NW_019213065.1:0-11828 GCF_002532875.2 Varroa jacobsoni | reverse complement strand
TTCCAATCAGTTGCAGTGGATTCTTGTGGCAGAAAAGATATATGCCTAAAGATCCTCAGATATTAACAGTTTACCCATCATGAAAGGAGGGCCTTGTCAAGGGTAAATTAGGGGAAAAAACATTTGGGTTTGTCTTCTCTCTAAACAGTATGTAGAAACGTGCAAATATGTTATGATTAGCTGTAATAGTAGGCAATTGATTGACTAATTTTGCAGGCGTATGTACGGATAACTGTATACATGTGGGTGGTACGTAAGCAGCTAGCTGCAAGCGTTACGGATTGCAATGAGATAGAAGGTAAGATGAAATTGAACGATGCTGATGGAATCTAGTGAAGCGACAAGACAAAGAAGTTGTTCCCTCACAAAGAAAGTTTTCTTCTACATCCATGTCCTATTGTCACTGTTAGTGTCGATCCAACTGAGCGGCCATGAATCCACGGCTGCTGCCAGTAAAAAAAGAAGTACTCATTCAGCGGCCGGAATCGACGCTGCCGATAGCAAAGGATCGGAGGACACTTAGAGCGATACACCAACCATCTCCTTTGGCGCGTCTTTTCTTCTGCGTTTCGTCCGTGAATTAAATACGAACCGGACGCATTCATTCGACCTCCTGCCACAATTACCACCCACTTAGGCGAAAACGGACGGAAAAAGGAAAGCCGTCGAGGTCGCTGGCGAGGTGATTCGACGAACCGATCGTATCATCTCGTTCCTTTCAGCGAAGAACGAAACTTGTTCCGCTGTCCTGTCTGCCACCATTGCAAGCGTTGACATTTTCATCAGGAAAACGCTCCTCTAACAGGGTGACAGATCGGTGACTGTTCGAATTGAAAGGAGGGCAAAGAGGTTCTAGTTTGCGAGATAGCTTGGAAGTTTGCGAAGAGCAAAGCGAAAGTGGCCTACAATCTGGCCTCGAGTATGGCGAGCAGCTTAGTGAACTGCTCCCATCGGGGCTGGCGGCATAGCTGGTTGCATGGATCACACGTGTCAATTCGGACCGACGCTTTCTGCCGCCAAGATCAGAAAAAGCGAGCGAGAGAGAGAGAGAGAGAGAGAGAGAGAGAGAGAGAGGTTGCGGATAAGTGGTAACGTCGAAGGCTCAGTGTTAGGATGGCCAGTATGGAGATATTGTCGCCCTTTCAATGACCAGAGAACGGCAAAAGCAGCAGCAAAGCGATCCTATCCATCCGAGCTATGACGTCCATCTAAGTAACACTGAACGTTGTAGCGCTCAATTAGCTACTAGCACAATAGCTATTGCGTGGCAAGCCTATGTGTAACAGTTTCATCTAGCAGTTAATAGATGGAGCACAGTTTATGCATGCGCTCACGCATGGAATGACCAATTTGAGCACATATTGGTATATTCCATATTGCATTAGGTTGTAAAGGGCTGACTGGTTGTGATATGACCAATGAGGTAACAATATGACAGATTCTACCAGTGATGGCGAGCAAGAAGTGCCCATACGACACTTCATTAGCTCGAGGACTAAGAAGTGGTATTAGGTAAACGAGCGGCAGCTACTCGCGTGGTAGTCATATGCGAGCGGCAATAGATACTGTGCCTGACGCAGAATCGATTAGAAAGTTTCGAAACATTAATGTAAGGAAAAAAATCTATAGATAGGTCCGCGAGCAAGCCTTCGAGGCGTCAGTGTTGTGGAGCTTACCATGTTATCGCATATTTTTTTTTGCTGCGAAAAGCAATCTGGATCATTTACGTAACTCACTCCCCACTTCTAATGCATACCCAAAAGCTGAATGATCAGTTTTTGTTACGAAGGTACCACGAAAATATCGTATATCGCCATCCTTTGTCCTATAGATATATGCTTGACTATCAATACGCATGGTCTATTGCCTGTACGCGGATGATCGCTAACTAAATGATTTTTGTGTGTCCTGTCAGCTTTTGTTAACGCGGTACTAAGACGGTGTAATAGCAACGAAGGGTTCACATATCCAAAATTTAAATACGTAGTTTTACCACCCACCTCACTGGGTCATGTATGCAATTTGCAAGGACAATCTATCACTTCAGTACAAACAATCCGTTTTAGCCCCTTCAGATTTTGGTAAACGCATGAGTGAGGTCGGCCCGACCTCGGAGTCTACCATTTTCAAACGTATCATTGTTCAAGATGGTCAATTCAACGTTTAGCTGTATGTACCTTTTCAGTATTACTGTTCGTAAATGTGGCTTTTTCAACGTATTTGAAAACATTTTCGTAGGGGGAGTACGAACGTGTTTCTGATAAACGAACTGGACGCTATAGATTATCTCAGATTATTTGGAAAAAACTCAATACGATAGATCAAGAGAGAAGAGAGATTTTCATGATCCGCAAAGGCACAACCTAATATTAATACGGATAGATTTTGCAAGCAGAGATAAAGATCGCTGATTTCATACGATGATATCGATGTTCGCCTCATTGGAATTGTATCGCTCCTGCATCCTGTGTTAACAACTGGGAAAAACTTGAGCTGCGAAGAAGCGTCATGGAGCAGTCCTGAGATCAGGAAGCAAGTAGTGGCTCGGTAGTTGAATTCAAGTACCCTTGACGAAATCCAGTTTTATTGTCGAAAAGAGCGAGAGCCCAGAACTCAAGATGGCACTGCATAGAGAGGACGTTGCGACTGCATTGCAGCGTCATGGATCGGCAGCTAACAGAGCGATGACGGGCGAACGATCGCGCGATTTCGGCGCTAGCACTTGAACGCCAGTCCTACCTATGTTTCAACTCGAATTCAATTAACGAGCACAACGACGAGATTTGGAACTCGCATTTAGGCTGAATCATAACGACGCGAACAAATAGTGCCCGTAGATACAGTCAGAGTAAAGGGAAGCGAATTGGGCGCAATTTTAGGCAAGAAGCGCCCAAATAGTTCCATAAGGACGCCTTCGTTCTTCAAAGAACACTAAATGGATTAACGACAAAAGTGTGGGCGAACACGAGCCGAGCCCGATTCAGTCTATCTAAAGAGTTAGGCGACAACGTATCCATAGCTTAATAATTGCTTTCTTTAAACAATGGACACGACTGATATTCACATCAGACGTACGTGGAGTGATAGATCGTCTAACGGGACCCATTATAATGAAGCAATACAATAAGCGATCCTGTAGCAAACGTTCGTCGCGATAACTAACTTAAAAAATATAGCATTACTTAACACGCCAACGTTTTGCCAAATGAGCAAATTAACTGTCAATCCAAATCATATATTAGAATTTTATGAAATTCTCTATCTAGATAAACGGTGCCACAGTGCCATAACTTTTTCGGTCCTAGAACAATGTGCACTTACCCATCGCAGGCGTAAATTCCGTAATGTTTACCAGAGGAATGATCAAAGCACACCTTGCATGGTATGTCAAGCAAGATACGACCTGAAATATTCACAATTAAACGTTAGAATTCTATCTGGCAGTACGTTTTTTTTCCGTGAAGAGACCAAAGTAATCAGGGCAATAAGTTCGCTTAGCTATTCGAAGATCGCTTGCAAGAATACGCACAGCATTTATCCACGGTGCGGTAAACCCACATGAGGCGATTGTCACGTCTTTATAGGTATCTTTTCTATGGGGTTTGTAACTTTTACGTGTTTCAGATATTAGCATGGTAGGCGTTTTTAGGAACTCGTTAGTTATAGTTCACGTTTTCGCCATTTCATTGTTCTCGGACTTGCAAATCTCGGTAGGATTCTACCGGAACAAACAAATAGTAATTTCTCGCTTCGGTGAACAAACGGATTGGGTTTTCGTTCAATTTTCTGCTTCTTATACAATTAATCCGACTAGAAAGATGGGATGGCCTACAACGTGGCCATGTGGTCTCTGCACAACAACAACAACAACAACAACGATATTAATATACTACTGTGCCCGATCAGTCTATCAGGCGCATTTCGTCAAATCAATTCCAGGCCCAGAGTGATACCCAGTATGCCCACAACCCGAGAGTTGCTCATCATCTGTTGAGTTAGAGAAAACAAAGTGGGTCGGCGTTTAGCTCATTACCTAGAAGTTGGGTTAATCGCACTTTTTATGTAGAGTATGTATTTCGTATCGTCCGGAATTGCTGCATTTTTGCGCCTTCCCCTTTCCCGGTAAATGAAAGCTAATGGAGTTCGTGGCAGCCTTGCATTTCTTTTTACTTGTCTCTGAGGGTGAGATCGGTCAGGGTGACCTAGTCGTTAATCAAGCTAGACATGTGCCGGCGCTCGAACGGGGTCGCCGTGATTGCCCTGATGTTAGCCGTGGCCCCTTCCCAACTTCTAAGCTGATTCTGATCTGCCGTTTAGCGTCACCATGCGCCCATACGTATTCAAGCACGCGCTGTCAGAAACACGCACCCAACAATAATTTGTTCTCAATGTGCATTTAGTAGCATTTTACTATCGACAATCAACGTGAATAACCGCCGTTGTTTGTCAAGCATCATCTTGTGTGTATCTCTAGCGTTAGGCAGAATAAAGTTTATTTACACGTATATTTTTCAATATAATATATATATATATACGCGGTAAGTGTCAGCGAAGAGGTAGTGGCGGCTCAGAACTACTCGGCGGCTCGCAAGGTATTCCTTCGCTAAAAATATCCATAATATTAAATAATATTGTTTAAGCTGCTCTTCTTCTCGCAACACGCTACATGCGCAAAGCACGTGTTGTTGTTTGTGCACGTCTGTGTAGATAGAAATCTCTTCGCATGGACTTTTGTTTCTAAAAGGTTACAAATTACCAATCTGTCTAAGTCACGATCTACCTGGATTGGTTATACACATGTGCTTTTCTATGAGTCACTGTATTTATATTCAATTAGTCAAAGGGAAGGCGTCGGCAAAAATCTCGGTACCATAGGCTACCAGACAGACTTTTAGAAAAGAACACATGATGATGATATATATAACGTGAGACCGAGATCTCCGGCGCCATTGCTGATGCTGCTGCTGCTGCTAGTGCTCGTTACTCATCCGTAGGATCACTCTCAAACAACACGGCCATCGCGGCAGCATCATTAGCTATCAGACAAGCTTCGGAAGTAGGAGACTGCGGCAATCTGATGGAGTGAGTATACGATTACTTTGATGTGGCCTAGCAGCCCTACGAGCTGCTAGTAAGTGAGACAACAAAGGGAAGGCTGCCGTCGCTGCTGTGGAGTCTGTGCCGAAACAGGGAGCCGACAGGACGTAAAGAGAGAAATTTACCGCTAGGCCTCGACGGGCAGTACTCGTCTATGGGTTGCAGGCAACGCGCCGCTCAGGAGTCACGACAAAACGTAACAAAACTCTGCGGCAGCCGGTCAACATAGAGGGCCATGGCCTGACGATTGTAACAGCGGTAGCGTCGCTTCAACAACGAAAGAAAATCTAGGGATTGACACTTCGGGTGATATCATAAATTGCTTATTTCAAAAAGTTAATATCACCCCCGCACAGAGGGTCGAAAAGTGTCAGCGCTCCTGAGCCGGGCCTGCCGCTCAAGGCTAGGCGCATTTTCACCTGGCTAACTAATAAAACCGACAACAGTTCGACTAGATCATCGTTACTTTGATCCATTAAAGTATTCTACGCCTGCCCTAGCAACTAGACCCTAAAGCGTAATGTTTAAATTGCGCTCTGCAGAAACGAGATTCGAATGCGGAACAGGAGGAAGGACGGCTGTCATAAATGACGATGGACGTACAACGTTTCAAGGCCTATAACGTTTTCCTTGTTAAAATTTGTCTCAAAACAAATAAAAAAAGCTCACTGCGTTATGCGTACCTTTTACTGCCCGCTCATATGTACGCACGTGCAGATTAGCGACAAATATAGTGTAATAAATTGCGGTCCACACTGTCAAAAAATCTAAAAGTCATGCGTAGTCTAGGCGCACATTGAGAACGACAAAACTACATCTAAAAATCAAGCAATCCTGTTAATTTTTTAAATCAGAACAAACTTTCTCATAAAGAGAATTACCCTGTTGTCCCTCGATGGACAATATTAGAGCAGAACCACTGGCCAGTCGCAGGGAGTTATCAGGGCGGGGTGGGACGCTAGCGGCCATCGAGATTTGCGTCACTCGGAGAAATCGAGTTCGGTTCTACCGAGCGCGACCGACGTGAGTACAGCGCGTGGGAACTAGTAAGGGAATAGAGTAGTCCCAACGAATAATAGAGCACCCAATATAGCCCAACTGGGTCACAAATGCAGGTGAGAGAGAAAACAGAATTTGTTCCGTTGACAGCATGCCTGCCGCGTCACTGGGTTCGGAGTGTCACGGTCGGTCGTGGCGATTATCGGTGCGGGTTGCCTACTAAATATTAACAGGAAAATAACTCGATCATATGGATTACTACTGCCATATCGACTTCATACAGACATTGGTGTCTATTTATGTTATGGAATACAGCTTTTATATAAATCATTACCCAGAGCACATACAGAGCAGAATTGCGACAGCCCAACCTTGACGCTGAGCGGAAAGATTTACCACTACGTTTGTTTCAGCTGAAAATTTGCATCTGTTGCTGCTGCCAGTCACAATCCTGTTATTTCAAAGGTTGCTTCCAAGGTATCAACAGCTTAAACTTACACATTTATTATGATTAAGCAGTAACATCTTTATTTGGACAGTTTTAAGGTGATAGTAACTTTACCGTGCGCCGCAATCCGCGAAACCGCGGAGATCGCAAAACCTGGCTTTTGTTTACAAAAAAAAAAAAAACAAGTAAACTATATGCCGAAAGTTCTTAAAACGTTGTGTCCTTTGTTGCGTGAGAACTGTTTCTTTTTTCCCGTGTATTTTAATAGAAAAAGTTCTCTCGGCGAAAGGCTTGTCCTACCCAACTATAGACGCAATACCAATACTCCACAGGAGACACGGTTGGCTTGCAAATCAGCCTTTCTTTACCTAGAACACATATAAGCCTTTACCCTTCCAAAAATAAATATAGGCCACACGATACCGCAGAACATTGTTTGCTTCAAAATCAGCATTTAAGGGTGAATTAACATAGACAAAACTTATTTTGGATCAATTTAACTAGAGAACTTCAATTCCGGTAAACTTCACGAAGTTGTTTCGAATCGATGTAGTTCGCGCGAATTACTTGCATGAAGTATTACTTGCATTTACGAATTGTTATCTGGTCAAAATCGACCTATGCAGCGTCCAGCGCAATGCTCGGCGACTATGTACAATGTAGTAACTCGCAGACAAGGAAGAGCACTCTCTTTCGGAGACAGTAACATGTACCTATCTACTAGTGGCCAATGTTTTGTATTTACCAACTTAGCAAGGAGTCCTTTTCGGGTTATTTGGGAGCTACTATATGGGAACGTGTTTTTCGTGTTTCCACACTCGCGGCTCGAATGATTGTAGTTTCCTTGGTAACCCATCGTAACCTAGTGACAGTGTTCTGTTTTCAAAATTTCCTCTCCAACGTGCTATCATATTAAACATTAGATTTTATAAAAGAAGAAAGTTTCTTTTTCTCGTTTGTGTCTGAACGGTGGCCATATACCAGCGTTCTCATAACAACGCTTCACTGGTAAATAGCTGTCCATAGTCGTTTTGTTAGCTTACAATGACCCGCCACGACTCCCAACATTCACTGCATAGTGCCAGCAACCATCGTCATACTAATAATAACAATAATCATTACCATAAACCTGATTCATTCCTGATTAATATTATCATGCACATTATTATCATGATGTGCACGTTGCGTTATCATAGGAACATTAAATGGATTGAATTGTAGAGGACCTGCAGACTGCATAGGTATCGCTGGGTAGATCTCGGGAACGATGTCAGAGTGATTTTCACCAGGATACGTGACACTGCCATTAGAACACTACCACTAGCGGAGGTAAGTTAGTTCCCTTCGCATTCTCCACCAGCCCCCACCCAGCCACCCCCGACGGAGGCAGCCCAATGAAGCCGCCGGGAATCAGCTCCAAAGACAGCAACAGCAGCAGCAGCAGCAGCAGCAGTAGCAGCAGGCCAGTGTAATAGCGTTCAACATAGTCCCTTAGCTGAGTGGCTAAGCCAAATGCTGGTTGGGGTCGTAGCAGTGTCGCATTAATCGCGTTCTCCATCCCACCTACGGCCATTTTGTCGTGCTTGCAGGAAAAACAGGGCATGCTTTTGTCTGAGCCCATCTGATCAAACAATAATGTCAAATAATATGTCCTATTCCTCGCCTGCGTATAATTATAATATTCAGATTTAAATAAAAACAATATGGTAAGCGTTTGGGTTATGCTGCAGGTTACAGGGCTTCATGAGTCCATAGCCCAGTGTCTTACTGCTAATGTTAATGAAAAATGGCGCAGATGTGTAGGTGCAATGATTTTTTGGCGGTTATTGATAACATCCAAGGTACGCCGAAGTAAAAGCAAAAGACGTTACGCGCACCCTGTTCGCTACATAGGGACCCTTCTTTTTTATGCTTCGTGCAAACATTCGTTCCTTCGCGAGTTTAATAGTTGTTGTTAGTGCACTTTCTTCTTATGGAGTCCTACATTATGATAGCGTGGCGTTCGAGAGTTTGCTCGATTTTCCGAAGCTGACGTTTTCACTAAATCTTTGGAAAAAATTTCCAAACACAATGCTACCAACTTTAACTTGCCAGCGTTAATTGTAACTTTCGTTATTTAAATGTACGCACTGCTGCAGGGACATTTTTGCGAAAAGACATCTGATTACGGCAAGAGTTTAATAATCGATTATATTAGTTCATGATCTCATAAACAACCGCGGTAACAATTCACCTATTCGGTAAGTACGATACATAAATACGATTTTTTCCAAGTATACACGTTTCCTTTGAACGTGCATGTGTATGTGTGAGTGCCGTTGTAAAATACTGCATGTAGTTGTGGCGGATTCGGGTTCCCATCGCAAACTCGCCTCAGTCTTTCGCTTTATTCGGACGACTGCCGCCGTATGTTTCTACTGATACAAACACACACACTATATACACAGTTAGCCGACAGCTGAGATTATCACCCCCTCTCGGTTTGTCGCGTGCCTGCCGCGAAACAATCGATCGAGTAGATGGCTACTACTATTGTTGCCCTGACAATTGATGCTCCTAGTGATGATTGGCGTATTGCCGACGACAAGTTAATAAAACGGATTCCACTTCTTTGACTCATCCATCAGGCCAGCTCTGGCCTAGCACCCGCTAGTCGAATTGCCAAGGCTCAGCCGGCTCAAGCGAAGCCAGAGGCTTGCCTTCGTTTAGCACTTCGCTTCCTATCGACTTCGCTCAGAGGTATCCTCGTTCGAAGTCCAGTTCGAAGTCGAGCTTGTCCTTACATACTCGGCATATTTCTACCTCGCGAAAGAGCGCAGGTTGACAGCGCAACGACCATCCCATTGCTTTTCTTAAAATTCTTAGCGTGCGAACCATTTTATCTATTACTTAAAGCTAGCTACAATGTTTTCCAGTTTCTGAATATCTGTAGGAAACATTGGGATAGCTGTGTTGAAATTAGTCTATGCACGACATAACATGCACACCGCTGCCGCGTAACATCATTCGCTGGATAAAGCAACTCTGGATCCCGTTGACTATACGCGATGTGTCCGTTTTCAAAAAGGAAAACAAACACTGAAGGCTGAACGTGGACACAACACTGAAGGACGGGCTTCGTTTGTCCATTCGAGGCAACAGCACTTACGAGCAAAATTTTTAAATTTAACAAATCGCGCAAATACACATAGCCTTTTGGTAAGCAGAAAAAACAGTGGGCATGCCAAAAGTAAGCGGTTTCGTTGGCATGCGATGCGGCTGAACTACAAAAAGTAAGAATAATTTATCTTTCAGTATGGCAAACGTTACTGTACATGGAACTCACTTGATGTTTGTTGTTGCTGCTGTTGCTGCGGTTTGTCAAGCGGGCTTGACACCACAGTAGGTTGAAAAATCAGACTTGGCGAAGACATCTTTATGTTTTGAATGACAGCAAAAAAATTGGTGTGAGGAGAGCTTGCTTAAGTGACTGCACCGGATAACGATGATTCTCGATCCACCAGATCGAAGTTATTACGTCCAGTTTTTCTCAGTTATGAACATTTCTGTTTGTTGCTCGCCATGTTTGTTCTCAGTAGAGGTTTAGGATTTATCGAACGATAGCTGAAGAGCCGATGGCCTTCAAGAGTTAACAGAATACACTTCGCCTTTGTCGCCTAGCGACAAAAGGGGATCACAGACAAAACTTTTTCGATGTACACTTAGCTTTCTCTTGCCAATGTTAGAAAGAGTTTATTAGAATTATTCAACACATGATTTGTTTCGAAATCCTCGTTTTCCTTCTTTTCTGTGCTAGAAAATTTTGAACACTTCGGCCGCCGGCTGTGTGCGTTGGCCATAAACTCCTTTCAAAGAGTTAACGAAGCACCGACTAACCACGTACCGCCTCTACGTAGATAAGGAACGCACTCCAAGTTACTAATCACGCTCACTAATGATTCACGGGTGCGTGGCTTTCACCAACGACGACCCCGAGTCGAATGATCGACCCAAATGGCTTTTAGCGTCTTACCGGCGAGTTAACACCGAGCCATTGGAGCACCATAATAGGAGCACGCCGACTGACGGCCTTCTGGCCGACTCGTTCACTCACTCGCATATAGTGCCACACTCACAGATACACTAACACGTACGAATTCAGTCGCTCAGATATACACACTCAGCTATATACCGACGTACACTGATACTCACACATCCACACAGTCAGTTAGACTAATACGCGAAATATTCGCACCGCTATGATCGTCCAGCGATGAACTACAGTTGGCTGTGGTGGGAAGCGAGCGTCATACGGCCAAGTAAGCGGGAGCAGGTCAAAACAGAATAGGGCTAAGAGCAGGTCCGCCAATTGCCGACAACTTGCCGCTCGAAGCTCCACCATGAAGTCATCAGCAGCAGCAGCAGCGGAAGCATGATCGGTCGGTCGGCCGATTGTTCATGAAACCTCGTCACGCCCCCCGGAGCAGCTTGCTCCGCCTTCCCATTGGCCGGCCAATCAGATGCCGGGCTTGTGGTGTATCGATGTTCACTTGAGCTGTAGCCAGTCAGATCTCCGAGACTCACACAGATCTCTGAGTAAATAGAGTTCAGAGGCAGTCACATGGTCAGGCGAACGCAGTCACATAGAGAGAAAGCGCTGAAGCGGTATACAATTAATATACTGTGCGCGCGCGTGTGTGCTACGATGGCCCGGTGCCCAAACACTAAATAGCCACTATAACGCCCTTCACATGTCTTCTAGACAATTACAGAACTCGACTAAGTCAGTTGGCTGGAACACTATCATCGATTTTATTAATTATATTGTTGATTGCATTTTGGCTAACACTATCATCGATTTTATTAATTATATTGTTGATTGCATTTTGGCTAGACAGGCAGAGATCCCCAGACAATCGAATTCGTTGATACTTCGTTCTATAGTTTGTGTGTATGTATGTGTTGTATGCAATCGTTATGCAATGGTACGTTGCGAAAGTCAAATATCTTTCGGCTATGAGTGGTCAGATATTTCAAATACGTGTGTGGAGGCTTGGACACGAGGAGCAGATATGAGTAACCTTCGTTCGAAAAATTAGGTGAACAGCAACCTGAGGCATTTATTCAAGGGTCACGTTGACAACATTTACGTTATCGCACAGTACAAACAATTATATAGTAAGTAAGATTAAGTTCAGCTATGTAAAGCATCCTGCTTTATGTTAAGCCAATTTTGTTTCCTTTTTTCCACACTTTTATAGCACAAAAACCATTTTTCAAGTGTCTTTACTCAAATTATATATAT
>NW_019213064.1:22537-32837 GCF_002532875.2 Varroa jacobsoni | reverse complement strand
GTGGTTGGCTGCAAATTGGAAATTATTTTGGTAATATATTGCGTTGTTCTTATTATTTTGATTATGAACGTGGTTTCTAGCGGTGGGGAGCCAGAATTGCTGGCTGTTCTATAGAGCATTTCATATGATAAACGATATGAAAATGAAAGAAGCGAGCTTGCTTACAGTGATCAATATTTTATCAAAAATAATGAGAAAATTCGATATAAGTCAATGCAATTTATTTTACCTTAAATGTAATTTAATAGATATGCGTTTTACATTTTGACTATTTACTTACCTATCGTCGGGTTGATACAGCGGCTGTGTGCGTTAAACATTAAAAACTAAATTTTTTCGTGTTATTGTCAAACACACAGGAATTACACTGGAACGCAGACCGTTAATTAGGAACTAGCGCATTGGGAAATTTAGTGCACGGCGCAATGCTCCGCGACGGCAGAGAAATCTATATATGACCTATTTTGTCTAATGCTGAAGGATAGTTTGTTTGAATGTGTGCTCTACCCACGTTAAAAACATGCTATGTTGCTTTTGTATTTGGTCAGATCAAATCGTTTACAGAATCGATCATAATTTAGATAATTAAAAGATTACAACTCAATTGCTTGTAGTTCTAAAAAATCACAACTAAACTTTATAATTGCGAAATTGATAACCTTAAACGCGCTGTCGTGACGAACAAAGCGCTTTGTAGTTAGCTTTGCGTACAACTGATTCGTCCACGTTGGCACTTTAAAGTTATACTGCAATAGGAAGTTGAAAAAGTTCAACAAGGGGGCGTATCAACAGTACGCGATTGACAGAGACTGCCGCACGTTCTAAAACGCTTTCGAATGCTTGAATGCGACGGAGATAAGGGAGACCATTTGCGAGACCGCAAATATCTCGGTACATGCCTCATCCAATAGATGAAAGGTTAAACGCTAGTGCCGTGAAAGCCTAAAAGGCCTATAACAGATCTAGAGGAGCTCGTATCATGCTCAACGGCAACCCCAAGAGGCCGGGTTCAACCTGCGCAAGGAGACCAAAGGAAAAAAGGCGACATATAGGGAAAAGAGTACATGATAGCTCAAGGTGAACTAGGTAGAGCGCCGCGTGAACTCTCGGATAATTTGATCAAGAAAACAGTAAAAAAACTGTTTCCGAGACAGCGAAGACGGAGTGAATGATAAATGGTTGAGGTCTAGGGTTGTACTAAATTGACCTCAGAGGAAGTTTTAAAGATGAGTAAAAGGTTGGCAGCGGTATGCCAAAGCTCGCTTTTTAGAAGCGTAATAACGTTTTCTTAAACATCGCACCCACTTCACGTGTACCACATAATACAAAGGTTACTAATTTAAATTTGTCTACAACACATAACTAGACAGTTCGTGTAAAAAACAAATTATGCAGAAATCATGGCATGCATGAGAACGTGATGCCATATCTTGTTCCGCGTTTTGACAAGGTTAGGCTTCCTTCTTTTAGGTAGAGAAAATTCGTTCTAATAAAATAACGACGTGAAACTTACTTATTTTTCATTGATTGAGGATATAGCTGTGTGAGCGAAGGCTTTAAGGTACTCATAGCAATATAGATATTATTTATTGTACAACGCGCGTGTACTGTAAGCAGTTTTTGGTTCGCAGCATTTCCCGAATAAAAAAAAAATACCCATTTCGACTCTATTAGCAAAACGGTTCAAAAGTGAATACGAATACTCAGTTTTCCTAATAAAGAAAAAAACAAATAAAGGAAAGAGCGCAATTCGGAGAAAGTATGACATCTACGCATCCAGATATCACTATATCTAGCGGGTATATGTATTTGATGCATCGAAAGCAAGACACAATGGATACAAAGATAATACAATGCTTCCTTTGTAACAAAATACGAAAGGCTTTTTTGGCAAAAAATTAGTGACGTTGTTTGTGTACACGGCGGGCCGTTCGCGATGCAAAAGAACAATGCAATATTGATAGCCGCCATTTTAGACAGCGGAATGGAAAAGCCACTTCTCAGATTATTTGGTCAAACTGCGTAAAAATTACTAATTTTGAATGGAACATATTAAATGTTTGGGCACATTAATGCTAGAAAGGACCATTTAGCCTTGGGACATATTCCAGCGGCACGAAAAACATCCAGAAACCCATTCTGAACGTATCGATGTAAAATCATCTCTTTGATGAAAAGTCAACAGACATCCTAGACACAATATGACGATAGGTGTGACTTGAAAGTTAGATAATCGCAAAAGCATTTGTGCTCGTCCTGCGGTGAAAACAGCCTGAAAGTCAGGTTACCGATACAGGACGCAACTTCACTTATGTCCGCAATGTAATTCAGGAGTTTCATCTTTATCGACAGCTAGTTCTCTCATAGTCAATCGGAAGCCGCGTTGTCAAATGCACTCACTCTTCGAGGCAGAGTATTATTACTAGTATTATTACTCCAGCAGATGTGCCACGCACCTAAAGGAAATGCAGATAAATACTTCCTGAATTTGTAGTGCATCTTTGCATCATCGAATTTTCGTATAGATTGTGAGATATAATAGCGAGGTATTGGAAACACTTAGGTCTTGTGAGAAGCGCGTGTACAGAAAATGCACTAAGCAACGAATCTTGTGAAAATTTGAAAGACCTGGTGACTAAGTCATACAAAAGGTCACCGATACTGACCGTAAAGGTCTGATGTGTAAGGTAAGATTGGCACCAAGCAATCGTTCTACAACTAATCCCTAGACATGCTATCTTCTCAAGAAATATATGATAAACCAACCTGTCAAGCATACATTATACATCGAAGCCCAAGGCGGTTGGTTGCGGACGCGACGTCACGGCATTATACTTCTAGAAGTGCGAAGACGAAATCTTTGATTAAAATCTTCATAGTTTGAATTTCGTCTCTGTGCTAAGATTGCTTCACGGCTTCTGGTGCACCTTTGCTTTTATTTACTTATAATCGTGATTACAAGTATGACTTAAACAAATCCATGATAGAAACGTAAGTTATCCGGGTACTGCTCTTAGTGCTCACGCCTAGATGCACACCGGTACACTACTGAGTAAAAAATTGTCAACGTTGACTACTTCTTTGGTTACTTGTGGGACGGTTAATAACAGCTTGACAACAACTGTTAGGTGTAGACGCTTTAGCCTAAAGTGCCTAAAGCCAAGTTGTTTGCACGGGCTTCCTTCGGCTAATGGGGATGATGTTGACAATCTTGTCGATCCTTGCTCCTCTTCTTAATTCCTATATGGTGGTCGTCAGATGCGTTCATTGGCTTGCAAGTATCAAATCAAAATATGTTGAATTTTACGTCCAGTCTTAAGCCGTTAGGTGTTGCCCCTGGCACGAGGCTTTCAGCACAGAATAACAAATGTCTCCGCCTGGCTTCAGACTTAGACCGTGATGTGTTTTAGGTTTGGCCGACAAATAGAACAATTATGGAATTCAATTTCCGGAAGAACTTGTTTGCCGCTTGCCGTGTGACAGTTTCCACTTCTCATAGAGAAGAGTGGCTCAGGGAAATTTTGCTTTTTGTCAAAATGAAAGCGCTTTCAAAGGGTCGTATTGCATCAAGTACAAATTTGCAGCTGCAGTCGGGGAAGTGCTGTTGGCTAGAGCCTTGACGATACGTTTCTATACAGCGTACGTAGTATATACACATACATACCTCAGTGCTTTTGAAGGATGGCCGCAGAAATTGGTTCTGCTGTAGCTAGGCGGAAGGGATTTGTAGGCAATTCGTCCTCTATTTCATTCGTCTGTTAGGCAAAACGTATTTATTTCACCCACGAGCTTTTTCTTCACAGTGGCGTAATCAAAATAAAAAAACAGTGAACTTTCAGTGTTCAACCTTTACACAAGGTGCCTATATGACTGTCTGAAGAGAATATAGTATCGATTTGACGTATCCATATCTTTTCGTCCATAGTGAAAAGAAGGTATGAACACAAAATCTGAGTTCTATGAAAGCTTTCAATTAACGCTCCTTTGCTAAATCCTTCTCTTACGTCAGCTACAACGAACAATGTAAAGCAGAACTCAGGAAGTCTTTTGACGCCACAGCTAGAGCTAAAGTCACCCAGCTGGCGTTGGGTTTCGGTAAGAAAAGTATGTAAAAAATAGTACTTTTCCACAATTGGCAAAAACTGTATTCGAGTCGTACAACAAATATCAAAGAGCTTTGATAAAACTTTAATTGTAGTAGTAAACCATCTGCTTTTTCATACAATATTATTAACAGCGTCTGAAAAAACACTGCAGTTTTGATGTAAACTTTCAAAACAAATGCCATTTTTAAATCAATTGCCTCGAACTATCTAACTTGACATTTGTTGTTGAATATAATTTACAATGTTCTAGTCATTAGTCTAGCCTTCCGCTGTTGTCTTTCAATAAGACGCTGCGTTCTGGCCGTATAGGTGTAATCTTCTGTCGCGTTTATAACTCTAACGCGTAGAAGATGCTCTTGTCTTGCCACGTTTCTATGTTTTTGTAGATTTTTGTTAGCAAGGCAAAAGAAAACGTGGGAACATTGATGTTGCACCGAAGCAGCGGTGAGCTCTCCCGAGATGCCTGAGTGAAGCTTGGGGTAAGCGCATTACTGCGGAGAGCCGACAGCATTTCCTCAAAATTTCGGTCTTTGTAACAGGTTTCTGGCTGCGGTCCGCTTGGGAACGAGAGGTTCATTTAAACTGTTTTTGGAAACTGTTATTTCTTTTTGGCTTTTCACCTGGGCTGTCCTTGAAGCTAACGCACCTAGAAAAGATAGCGACCTCTTCTACTAGTACCTTCTGACGCGTTGGAGAGTTCTTTGGATCTAGGAAAGCAATTATCTAATGTCCTTCTTATAGGGCAGGTTGCGATTCGAACTTGAAAAGACTAACAGTAAAACAGTAGAGAATATTTTACAGAATAGATTCTACGCGAGTTCCAATGAAACTGTGTCAACCATTGAGCTGAATTAATATGAAAGGTTGCTCTTCGATTATCTTTGATTTTTGCCCTGGAAATGTGAGATAAACATTATAGAAAGCATAAAATGCCACGTGTGTGTTCTGCTTCTCAATAAAAATATAAATTACACAATAACATTAAGCTATTTCGATTTTTGTTGTAGTTACAAGTACTTGAAATTGGCTCCAAATTAAATCTAGGATTCTTATGAATTTTTCCTAAGCCTGAACGCACATAAAGCAATTTCTATGGGGCAGAGCTTTGAAAGAGGTAAAAAAAAGAGCAGGCCATTGAGGATAGTCCGCCAAGCTGCGATCATGAGGCGTCTGTCTGGCGTTTCGGTTGATGCGAACCAAGGCGTCCCTGAAATCGTTGTTGAATTTATGTGGAAATCATTGAATGAAGCAGCTGCTTTGAATATTCATTTGAATTAGAAAACGTTTTGATTGAACCAAATCTAATCAACCTTTTTCGTCTGAAGCGTATTTCTATGCGTTTTTAGTCAGTTCGATGATTTTTGACATGAGTCAAGCCTGCTAGGGGGTCAGACAAACCGGGAAAGTTTCTCGATAATCTATAAACCAGATTTTGATCTCTACACTTAGCGGAGACTATTAACTGGTGCAATGAGCGGTCGACATTGCTATGAAAGAGCCACTGGTTTGGTAGAACTCCATGTTTAAAAGGTCGATTCACCATCAGGCGTCTGACATATGGTGCTGTGTTTACAGGTTGATTTCTCTCTACTTGATTTTCTCTGTGTAGCAGGATATCGTAGGATAATATTTTTCTTATGGGAAGAGCATATATCCTCACTTTCATGGCGGCCAATCCTGGCGCTAAGTCATCTGATGTCTAAAACACTTGGCGCTACAATCTATGTATATCTAAAACTTGCGAAATCTGTTAGACTCACAAAAGTCACTATCGATCAGTAGCAATATATATTATACGACCTATACGAGTTAAATTATTTTCATTTTTCGGTGTTCATCGTGCTTCGACTAAAGGCCTATTACAGGACGGAGAAGCTTTAGTCCTTTCAAAAAAGCGTAGGCACCAAGCAAGTGATTTAGAAACAAGAAACACACTCGTTCTTGATGTCCTTTTTTTCCGATAAGACACATTGAAAATTTATTTTCTTAAAATGCAAATCAGTTTAACAATATTTGAAGTCAAAGCTGAAATGAGAGGAGCGTGGTCCGTCGCTATTAAGATGTTATTCTGATTCCCAGTAAAGTAGGTTTAAGTTGCTTTCGAGGTAAAAATCGCTATAAGACTATGTATATTCGACGTCGTCGTGCAGAATGTAACCTGTAATTGGGGACATACTTATAAGTTTAGCTTCCCAAGACGATAAGGTAATTCAGCTTTACGGAAGTGATTTGGATGACGCTTCACAGGATTCTAAAACCACACAGTTTCCAAAGCAAACAAGAGCTATTATTCAGACAAGTATATGACCCAAGCTGACGTATTCGCAAGCCTTGAACCTGTCGGCGGGACATTGGTTCGGACTATGACTCAATGTACTTGACCTTTTATGGCTTTAGCTCGTTTCATAATTATATGATAGCCGCTATGGATCGAAGAAACCAGAAAAATCACAAGCCTACTTGCAGAGTAGAATGGCATTGTCTTCTATTAACTTCAAAAGAAAATTTTGAGAAACACGAGAACAGTAATTTATTTTGAGCTCGTGATAACGCAGCGGTAAACTGCTATTAGGACATTAATTTTTTTTAACTGCTAAATTTAAACAGGCGTGGTTGCACCTCGTTCTCGTTGTAAACGAGTCGTCTGAGGCAACGTTTAAGAGCTTACCCAACGCACGTAAAATACGTGGAACAATTTTTAGCAGATTTTATTAGTTATATAAGAAGATTTCGTCTCTTTCACGTTCAATAGGAGTTTCTTGTCCATCGGACTTACTTGCGGGTGTATAGATAAGTGATCAAATTCAAACAAGTAATGGATGAAAAAAACTTGTACTATGTCATCCCAATAAAGGCTAATAGGTCCAAGAGCAACAGCATATACAACAACATGTAAACAACCCTATTCTGGTTATGAGCCTTGCAAAAATAGCTTGAATTATACATATAATTTTATTATACATATAGAAAATTACATTTATCGGATCAAGTGTTTAAATATACAGCGATAACATATAATAGAATATGATTGCTCTTGATATAATCCACCTGTCAGATTCAAGGAATTGTCACTACTTATAATTGCAGCCTAAATGTCAGGCAACGACCGACGCCATAATTCACTTGCGGATGCTTGTTCGGCATCCGCCTACATATGTAAGAACCTTTCAGCTAGTAAATGACTCGAACAGATCTTCGCGGCGGCCAGAGTAGCACCCATTTCAGATATTTAACCCGATCATATTGTGTTGTTCACAGACCAGCCCGCCTGAATAAACTCATTTTTTTCTGCAGGTACAACCGGCTTCTCGTCTACTAGCATCAAGAGACTGTGCATTGTTGAGCAATACGGCCCTTAGAAGTAAAGGTGGTGAGTTACTCCTATGACAGGTTGCGTGGCAGTAGACTACTAAGCGAACCAGAAGGCAACAACAGTGAGAGTCTGAAAGGTGGTAAGGTACCTCAGTAAGGGCAATGCACGCGAGACACAATAGTCCTAACGGCTCTCCTAAGAGTAATCGGCCAATAAGAAGAACGCGTCGACAGGGCCGAACAAGCACTGGACTCTCCTGCTATACGAAGCAGCGCCGCATCGATTGCACAGGCGCCTAACTGAAATAGAACGTTGGGCTGTTACCGGCCACTATGACGCCGTAGACATAGAATCAAATGAAGAAAAAGTGCAAGAGAATGATGTCTAACGAATATCTGCATTAGATACATACGTATGTCTATATACACACACACACACATACATACATACATATATAGATCTTATAGACTGCTGTACGAACATATAATGGCACGAAAACGCTGCTCGGTGCGCACTCTTCAAACACGCCCCAAATTCAACTTTGGGCCCTACCTAGCGTAGGTCTAGAATGCAGGCCCCGAAAACGAAACGACTATTACTCTTTGTGCAGATGCGGTAATTGACAGATCTTTTTTCAATCGAATCTCGCGTTTGCTTCGCTCATCTACTATCAGCGCAATTTATTCTTTAATATTAGCAAAATATTAGCAATGGCGATCGTATAAGGAAACCGCAGTTTGGAGCGTAACATTCCGCTGCCGCAAGCGTCATGCACCAGCGCTCAAATGGTATCGATTGAACTAAAACAGGACAATTTCCTTGAGTGATTTAACAATTAAGTTTTGCCTGCGAAACGTTGCTGAGACCAATAGTCTGCGAGTTACCGCTGATGCTATCCGTAAGAGCACGCAGCTTGAAACTACATAGAATAATATGTGGCAGAAGTGTACAATTTATAACACCGAGGACGAGGCAAACGGCTCAAAGTTCATTTCGATTTCCACTAACATAGCGTTAGTGTAAATCGAAAACAATTAACTAATAACAAAAACTAAAACAAACAACTAATATTATAATAAGTACGATAATATTTATCGACGTAAAATTTACGTATGCAATATGACTACATGAAGTAAACAAGGAATGAGACGCTGAAAAAGAGCCATCGGACAAAGTAAGGAAATGACGGCCTCGGCGGTTGTTTTTCTGTAAGCGATTATTTTGGTCACAGGCGTACAAAAGTAAGCAGCATTACCTGGATAAACTCGTACCCATTGACATCAGATGCCTCGTTAGTTTATTCGTGAAGTTACTTCGCGTAGCTAAAGTAAGGTGGCATATCAGTCAACTTGAAGTAGTGACAATGGACGTGGTATGGTTTCGGCCACCAACTGCGGTGCATACAAAACTTACACAGATGTAAGGCGTCAATTGTTAACAAGGAGATTGTTGTCTCTCTACGTTGTATACGTTACAAAAAACAGATTTTTAGAGAAATCAGTTGATTGTGTGCAATTACCATATATAGTGCATGTCAGATCATAAGACGCCCTTAAGATCAACTCCCTAAAATGCTCGCTAGGTAGGGAACTACTCCTACAAAGGGATCTATATTAACTCAGGTGGGCTACTACGTGTTGTCATAAATATTGATAACCCAGCACATGCTGCCGGAGGTGCGTCCTGTTCCTACCACTCGCCATCTTATCGTGCCATCAAAGTGCGCTGCAGTGAGTTTGTTCCTTACGTAGACCTCTCATTCATCAAAGTCGTACAGCCGTTACCCAATGACTGGAATAGTCCTAAACAGTTTATCTGTTTTCGGATTGAGCACGTCGGAACATACGCTTCTTTGAACAAATGCCTCCCTGCCGTTTGCAATAACCGGCTCGTCTGTCATGCAAGGTACTAACAAGTCGCTCAGAATGTTTTCATGCTCAACTTCAACTTAAGTAGAAGAAAAAAAAAGAATTTCCTTTTCATTTTTTAGCAAAAATAAGCGTGTCACGAATCAACTGCCACACGTCAGCAATAGCTAGTTTCAGTGTGGTTCTATTTTCTTTCGTAGTTGTTCTTGAAGCTAACGATGTAGTTTTAATTTTCCTCATTTGTATTTTCTGCCAACTTCGTTGGTGCCGATGATCCCATATTTTGGAGCATAGAGATATCGTCGAAGACCTGCGCAGTAAGCCGAAGCATGCATGCATTGTCAATTGGCTGATTCAAGCCCTGTCTGTGGATTTTTGTATGCTCATCCAGGTCGAGTGGACGTATGATGAAGGCACGTAAAGATGATTCCCCTCGTCTGTACAAGCAGACAGGGGATTTTCAAAGAAAAATGTTCGGTTATGACGCGAGATCGTCAAGCGAAACGGTTCTGCGGCAGCGGAAGTGTCCGGGAAATTTATTACGTCAACAAAGGTAACGCACAAATTCGATAAGCCAGTCAAGAGGCCAATCAGAACAAGTATTACAAATGTTAACCTATTTGAAGCGGACTCTCTGGAAAAAGCAATTCAATTATACAATGCCAACCTTTAAAGGAACCCGATCAACAGATTTAGCTGAACCATGACATAACTGATCGGTTCAAAGGTTCAACGGACTGTACAATTAACGTCTTACGACCAGAAATAATCAGTATAAGTTTGATAATATAATACAGCTGATCGTCGAATACGCTAGCTATAACAATAGCTAAAACATTATACAATCGTCTATGAGCGACGTCTAGGACTAGTCAAACATCTACTACATCTTAAGTTAGTAGTTACATTATAGCACAGCAGCAAGATATAAAAAACGTTTCGTGTAACGAAATAAATAAGATCATACAATAAATAAATCTATTATATTTTTTTCACGGCATCTCGTTAATAAG
>NW_019213064.1:0-22437 GCF_002532875.2 Varroa jacobsoni | reverse complement strand
ATATATATATATATATATATATATATATATATATATAGTAGCAGAGAGCTTGAATGTGTTCAAGGTACGATAATATCTAATATCTAAATACCACTTAGATATTAATTTTTTTTTCTTTACAGCAAAGGCCATTTTAATAGGAAGCTTCGACAACTGCATATGCTTGGCGAAAACTACAACTTCTATGGCTTCTTATAGGCTTAATTTATCAGTGCTCGACCGAGTATCTTGTCAGCCATTGTAGTTACGGTCGTACGAACCTGGGAGATATATATGTATATTCTGTGTCTCGAGACACTGCTTAGAGATCAGAAAGAAAACCCTTATCGTCTTGATCGTGCAATTCTCTTGCTAACTTCGTGTAATTAGTTAAGTGTTACTAGTAATTTTGAAATGGAGCCCCATCTTCTTTGTTGGGAATCTTTGAACTAGGATAATTATTAGATACTTCCACTATACAAGTGTATACGGTGTCGTTCATCAGTTCGAAGCCAAATATCTTAGCAGCCCCTTGTTTGTTGAATTTGATTTTAAAGTTTCGATTTAGTGGCTATTTCCGACGAAAGCTGATGTTCTTTTGTATATTACACGTGTAACAGTGATTTTTAGATTTTTCTTAGAAAATCGTTAACATTGCTTCGTTTTTACGAAGGTCAAATGGTGGTTAGTTGCTCGATGACCGGATCCGGTCGGAAATTGCCTGTGCCTATCAAACTGGATTTTAATCAATAGCTACGGCTAACAAAGTGTCAAACAAACAGTAAAGTTTATTAGAAATCCAGAGCCAATTATGGCGGCTCCATAAACTTAGAAGCAGTTTTTGTCGATGTTTTTTTACACCTGACAGTGAGGTATCGCTGCTCTAAAAAATTTCAACATGCACTGCGTACTTCTGAATCTGTTTTGGAGAGATAAGTCACATTTTGCATCTAATAGCCAACATGAAGCTAATGTTTAGACAAATCAACTGGATTTTAGGATCGTTATTATAGAATATTGTAGTTGTTGGGCTTCATGAGCTTTCATGTTCCAGTGAAAACAGCTGAGACGTCACGAGAATAAAAACTGAGGATACGCGAAGCCAACTAATATGTCTATGGAAAAATAATCTTGACGCTAGTTAAAGATGAGGTCACGAAAGAAACGATTCTTAGCTCTAAAAAAAAATGTCTCGACTTCCCTATCCCGAATTGCATCAGCCGAGTCGCATCGGATAAAAATGTCTGTTGTAAGATTCAAATTCGAAACTCGCAAGTCTTCGCAAAATTTCCTAAATTTAATAGGCACAGACGTTGCCGTTGCACCACCGTGAAGTACTGTGTGACTCGTCTTGGACGTGAGTCATGATTACATCAAAAATCCTGCTTATGAAACGGACAAAACAGCAGTCTTCTTGTAGTTGATAATGACGCTGACGTTGATCTGGAGCAAACGTGAAATCCCTAATCTTCCTGTCATCCGATTGTACTATTTAGCTGTGGCTCATATTATCTTATATTATAGGTGAGTGGCCAAGTTCTGCATAACTGAGATCTAATAATCCGAATGAATAGTTAAGTATTATCTTCAAGCAGCGGAGAGAAGTGTTCCTGTGTTCGGTTTAGAAGCGAAACGACCTCGCGTGCGCTTGAAAAACGACTTCAGCTAAGTTTTGTAGCTCGAACCCAAGCACCAGTTACCCCCACACCAGATGACTTAATCAGGCCTGTAACTACCCAGAAACAAACTATACACACATATATATACTTTACCTTATGCCTTTAAGACAGTGTGTTTAAATAAAAACTGTTATTATACTAGAAGTACAGTTCTCGCTAATTGATAATTACTTTTTTAATCCGCAAATAAACTTTAAGTAATAATCATACATCAAGTGATATTACATTGTGTGGTCTTGCCAACGTGTTACTGAGATACGCTACTGAGTTAAATATCGGCCTGGTAATTGGGCAAGGTTTTCAGAAATAGAAAATATAAAAACTGTTAAAAAGGTCCAGGGAGTGCAAGAAGGCACAAAAGTTTTTAAAAATTCTGCCCTGAAAATCTTCCTCAGATTGTTTAGAGGCCATAAAGCAATAAGATAAATAATCGATTTGAAGCAAAAAGGTAAGCTTTCAGTTTTGCTGACAGTTCGCTATCGCGAAAAGACGGCTGATCCTCACTCAAAGTCTGATGACGCACCGTTTATCGCCATGACGGACTTGTTATGTTGTTGTAGAAAAAAAAAAAACCAACAAATGTGTGTTACAACAAACAGCTAATCAAATTGTGTCTCAATTTCTCTCTCTCTCTCTCTCTCCCCCTCTATATATATATATATATATAAGAGTATATATTTTATGAAAACAATCTTATTAGCAAGATATCGAAGAAGAAGAAGAACCGCCAGGTAATCATATGTTATACAATAAAGTTCAAACTTGTAACAGTGATTCAATCAAAGATTCTCGTACATGCGGCATCGCGTGTAGTTGCAAACCAGTCTTTACGTATACGGTATGGTTTATAGAAGCGTGACGCGCAATGTAATGGATAGATGACACTACTTCAGCTGCTTCACGGATCAAGGTGGTTATCGTGGTGATGGCTCCGAGAAAAAAACTGTGAAGCTAAGAAGAATTATTTCGAATATTCAATGACATAGGTTACACAGTTGCTATTAAAATAATGAATAGAATTAATTTTTTAAAATAATCAATGAAATATAATTTAACCATGTTTTATCAATTAGTAACATCCAGTTAATCAACTGAATCCTCAATAATGCCTTGATTTCTGTTTCCTAAATGCTCATCGATAATGCATGCTGTGTATATGGGCTACGCGATATGCCCCTTCTCGTCAGTGGTGATGATAAAAAAGGATTTATCTGATCTTCCATCACAACAGGTACACGTGCGGAATTAAATATGCGGGCAGGTCCTGCCTGTACGCCCAACGTTCGTTCATGAAGTTCACTATATATCCGATTCCCGCCTAGGCCAAACGCATCCACCGAAAAAACGACAGAATATCACGATGGGCTCACCACGATCGCTGACGTGACCGAGAAACCGCGTGTTAGATATACACGAGGAATACAGTAATGCGTGTAGCGTGTTGCGTCTTCGTTTATCGAGGGAGCGCCCAAGTGCCTAAACGTTTGTATAAAGCCGACACTGCCTCTGGCCGCTCAATCAAATTCCGCTGTAAGCAATATGGTGAATTTGATATTCGTGGAATAATAATAACAGGCCTGACGGGTGTAATACAGTCAAAGTGACTTGATGCTCTGTGAATTGTAGCACTTGTTGTAGAATAAACGAAACGTGCAGATGAAATATATAATATGCACCTGCGAGACAATCGATTGTGCTCGCAAACCATTTGAAAAGTTAGCGTTCATCGTAGCTTTGTTCGATTTCATTTTAAATTACAGTTGGAAATGTGCATCGCCGAAAGCTGCATAACAGAAGAAGAGATATTTCAGGTCACTCAAGGTTGTATCTAACATTCTAAAATATGTTTTTTTTTTTTTTGTATGTTGATTAACCTTTCTTCTCTGTTCTATGATATACGTCACAATTACAGTACATAGATATAGAAACTGAACATTAGTTCTTAGAAACGAACTTTCGTTTTTCCCGCAGCTTTCCGAGCACCCTAGCAGATTCTCCAGCGATCACTGATATTCTTCAGAGACTTTTTGCCAAAGGGGCCAGATGACGACAGCTTATTTTACTACACTATACCACAGCGTATCCTTTCCGGATATACATTGTGCTCCACATAGCGACATAGGAGCGTTGAATGTGAAGGAGTGACTCAAGGCTAAACGATGCAAACAATATCCTTTTTTTTTCTAAGTACCTATTACTTGTATTTTATTTTGTTTGTAGCAGATATTTGTACTTTATAGGTCACAGTCTTGTATTGCGAATGTATGGAAGCAATACCTTGGACACTGCTATGAAAGTAATTCAAGTCAGGATAAATTCGGTACCTGCTTAGATGAATCCAGACGGGAAAAGCTGCTTCTGTGAACATTATGAACTATGGAATTGATTTCATTGTTTGAAGTGTGGCCCGCAACTACGTTTATACAAATATACTTCCGTTTTAGATTGAAGGAAAAAAATATTAGCAAATTATGTTTAGTTGCAAGCAGCATATCCCTAGGACAAACGACTGTCTACCTTCCCGTTAGATAGAAATAAACCTATTTGTCCTTTAGCCGGAATGGTTTCCGCTATTCTGTCGATGGGTCATCACCGGAAATCGCGTATCGTCCATGCTCACAAAGGCTCACCATCTACCTGGTACAATAAGATAACTTAGCTTACAACTTACCTAAGGGCCCAACTTAGGGCATTTTAAATTGCGCTCTGCTTATTGATGTAAAATCAAGCCTAGCTCGTCTTTTTTACTACCTTGTTGTTTAGTAAACGTTTTTTCAATGATATTATTATTGCTTGTAAATAAGCAAAATTTGATTTTTTAATTGACGGTGTATTTTTTTTATTTTAGTAGTACTAGTAAAGTAGTCAATTTAGCATTGCCGAATCGGTATCATATCGTTCCGCCGGAATATGTCATCGGTAACGAATCATACTTAACTTTGCTTAGTTTATTTATTTAACTTAGTTGGGTAACTCAAGGCAACGTGATAGCCTTCAACGCGTTTATATGGAAAATAAGAAATTAGCAGAATTATTCGAAATACGTCTCGTTTTCCGTTAGGCATTACTTCAGCCAAGCACAAAGCCATTATTTAACAGGTTACCACTGCACTGTCTCGACGACATTTTAGATGGTAATGATGACGATCCCTCTAGGGAGATTCTCTCGCAATAAGTTACGGCTAGTATTCAAGTAAAAAATGAGACATACGTTAGTTTATGAAGGACCTATCCACTGGACTGGGGGGTTTTAAGCCAAGTCGGACTACAGTATAGAATAATCCTACAAAAATTCGAAGTAACAAGTTATGTAACCTTCCCTGCATATAACTCTTTGACAGTGTCTGTAGGTATTATAGTGGTCATTTTGGCGTATCATATGCTCATCTCTAAGACTCTTTTAAATTAAATCGTCCGCCAGCAGCTAATAGTTGCGTGACGTCAAGTATTCTTCTGATCATCTATTTCGGTCCGTCTTTATATGACCATATATCTATAACCATAAACAGACATTGCTACAGTAAACAAAGCAAAATCTGCCTCAATTATATCTGTTATTGTCGGCTGAAATTTTTGTTTCAGCTGAAATTAGACAAGAGATGCCTAACTATATCCTTTCCTATACGACGTAGGGGGCCATGTTTTGTTTTGGCTACTTTATTCTCTTACGTTTGTTACATTTCCTGCTCCTTTGTCATGCATCTTCCCTGCATATTTGTGCAGATTGTTGCAACACGTCCTTAACTTAAATAAATCCCCTGTCTTCCCACAGCCTTCGCTTCTTTATGACATTCTGGTTAGTTACGGTTATTACAAAGACTCAAAGCTACCGTAGTCTGGCCGTTGAGTAAATACTGTTAGACGCTATGATTGAAAAGGCTTGCAGTGATAATTTTTAGGAAATTGACAGGTAGCGATAATGGCTACTCGATACATATAGACATTAACGAAGCTTCTACACTTCACTTGGAGTATCATAGTGTAGCATAGTATCATAGTATCTTTTACCCGTCTTCCTTAGACACTCTATTTATATTACTGTCATCCTGCGAATGAAGAAAGCCACGCTCATATGTCTTTGGCAAGATAACAATTGTCGCTGCAAAATACTATATATATATATATATGTATGTAAGTAAGTGCTGTTGTGGAATATATTTCTAATAACGATTCTTTGCTACACGCAATTTATTATTGAATCGTAAGAATTTGCCGGTTTTACACTTAGATGAGAATATCAAACTTCGATCACTGTACTATCCGCTAAACTCTAGCTCGGAATAAACTGCTGACATAAGATCCTTGGCGCATAGATAATAATTTTATTCGCATGCATCTTCTTGGCCCCTTTAATACTCCTATGGCATAACAGCTCTACCTGGACATTGCGTCCTTGGGTCCAGATAATATAATTGAATATCAATCTAACTTTGCAATTGTCTATCGAAGATTTCAATCGACGACAATTTACATAGTGCGATGAAAGAAAAATAGGCATGGTGTTAGTAATAGAGCTAGTAATTTTTTTATTTCTCCAATGACTTCGAAATACGATGGTTCGTTCCGATACAAATACGCTTGCTTCAGACGTTTTCTTTTAAAACATAAACATTTTAAGACGCAGACAATTTAATTCCACATTCTATTTATAATGAAAAACAAACATATATACGCGCGATGCTTTTTACCAGCGCATTTCGCACCCCGTATGTCTTGCGTACAATTAGTACCAGTAGAGAGAACACAGCCGGACCAGTCAATAAAACTTTAACAAGGCCTTATTTATACTAACTACTATCAAAACAACGGCTTTACAAAAATTCGGTCACGACACATCATAGAATCATCGAAATATCCCAACGTTGCAACGATTTCTGACCTCAAGGAACGTCTTGGCCACCAGTACACTTCGATAAAAGTTAAAGAAAGCTTTAAAACAATAGTATGTCGGAGCTTTGATCCCGAGCACGTGTGTGTCAAGAGTCACCTTTACATTGGTACAAATGGGGATGCAAAGCCCTGCAAACGCAGTTTAAAGCGGTCAAAGGCAACGTCCCACAGTAGGTATTTTTCCTGGCCGGCACTAAACTTGGGATGCCTTGTAGGTTTCTGCCTTTAGGGTCTCTCTTTTGGACGAGAAACGATAAGGTGCACGGGCTCGACCCTAAAACCGCGCGACCTTCATATGTTCGTCCGTGTTGGTTACAACAGTTTCGTCACCTCTGTTCATTTATCCATTCTTTCGTTCCCTAAAATTTCCTTCCGAAAAACTTTTTTCGCGTATGTCTAGATTCGCGTCATCGACTTGGGGCACTATTGGTCCTCATAATAGTGCATACTAAACTTTAGGACACGTTGTGGTTTAAATCCGGGCGCAAACACGCTACGAAATTGGCCGAGCAAAACAGTGCCCAACAATTCCGGTGGTAACACTCAAAACATTTATTTTAGCTTAATACTAGTCCCGTGACAGCGCTGGAACTCGTACAGTGCATGATACTACGACTTCAGTTAACATTGATGCCCAACCACAATAACTAGGGACAGCTTGAAGCACACAAACCTAAAATGTTGGATATACGCTTTGAACTGCAATGAAGAGCAATGAAACAACCGTTTTCTACAATTATAAGATAGGCGACCTTATGCCATATATAGTTAAGGATAGCGTCAATAAACATAACGTCATGTGGCAGTCTATATTTGGCCGGTTGATTCGAAAGCAACGTACATAATGGTGGAGAAGTACGTCAGTGATCTGGAAGTGCTGTCCTGTTTTTCTGCCTCTCCTCTGGTCATTGCCGGCAGCTTCAATGTCTGCTTTGAGCAGTCGAACCCGAGTCGCACTGCGGCCCTCCTGCACACGCTCACGGCTTTTACTTGCTAGGTTGCAATCCCGCTTCAGCACGATTTTTTCTAGAACATGTAAAGAGTTTTGTTATCGACATATTTGCTATAAACGTAACTAAGGGTAAAGTCAAGGTTCAGGATAAGGATTATTTTCTGTCAAAGAGCGCAAGCACTCGTGCTCACATATCAAGACGGCCTTCGACTTGACGCCCACGGGCAAGGTGACGCTCACGTTGACACCGTGGCTGTCCCTATAAATATACTATATAAATATACGGTTCCACAGAAGAACAGATTAACCATGGATGAACTCCCGTCCTTCATACGGACAACCGGTCTGGCTCAGAGAGGCAATCCAAGTCTACTTTTATCCTTCATCTTGTATACAGGCGACTCATTAATATACGAGTTGAATAGGTTTCAAGTGTAGTAAGCTCTAGCTCAGCTTCACGCGGCAATCACAGATTTGGAATTTACCATAAAGCTGACCAAGACAGAGGCGACGAAGTTTGAAAACAACACAGCGGTTATTTACGGCTTGTATTTTACCAGGTCGCCCCTTTCCTACGTAAACCGGTTCCCCTTCGGCAAAAGTCTCACTCTGTATGCCACGAAAAATGCAGCAAAAAAATGTTTGGCTGTATGGACGATCAAATCGCCTGATAGTTTGTGTCTCGCATCCAATCTCAGTTTGTACGTCTTTAAAGTAGTTCCAATCGCAAAGTATGGAATACACGTCATTTGAAAGGACTCTACACTGGAGAATTTCAAACAATTAAATCACATTGAAGCCTCATTCCTCAAAAGAGCGCTGGAAATTCACATCGTGGCTCGAAATCGCTTCGTATTGCCTCTTAGCTAACTCGCTACACCTGTCCGAGTTTGCCCTGAGCTCCCAGCAGAGGAAGCCTTCAAGACGGGGCTACGCGTGAAAATTCATAGAGATTGCTGAAGATTTGTTTATTTTGCGTATGATTAGGAGTAACGAGGGGAAGAAACGAGCCGACTAAACAAACAAGTCCTTACTCGCTTTGCCGTGCATGGGTTTCAACATAAACCGTGCAGAACATTAGGTTTCCACAAGTCTGGTTCCCCGTGCGACGGAAATTGTGATAGATAT
Source organism: Varroa jacobsoni (assembly GCF_002532875.2). Lineage (NCBI taxonomy): Eukaryota > Metazoa > Arthropoda > Arachnida > Mesostigmata > Varroidae > Varroa > Varroa jacobsoni. The sequence goes on along the minus strand of NW_019213064.1, from coordinate 13,809 downwards.
TATGTGGCCCATTTTCTCCTAGTATCATCTTTGAAACATCTGGAAAATCCGTGTCTTCCGTAAATGCTTTCCTTATCCCACATTATTTTCTTATCTTCCTCACGAACTGCACGAGATCCCTGGGACCCCTGCTGATTGCTTTCAAAACGTTGTCGTTGGTAAATTTGCTTTTAGCAATGTCTAACGTAAGCAGGACCCTAGCGTGTGCGGGAGGTTAGCCTATTTGTCAGAGCCATAGTGCACGCAGGGGTAGGTGACGCAGCCCGTGTGCGGTACGGGTAAGTTCACATAGTTTCATATTCCGTAATGGACTGGGTTATGAAGTATGTTAGCTCACCTCTGGGTTTGTCAAAACGCCCGCCGTTCGAAGTGATAATATTACTTACTGTTGCATTTGAATACTTGTCTAGGACATTATTACATTCCTAATTCCTGACACCCGCCGTCTTTGCGGTCGGTACCGTTCAGACCGGGGATCCGAAAAAGTAATTGATTCTTCCACCGACATTAGGAGACGTTTTTATCTTTTTTTTTTCGCCATGGATGTTTGTCATGGGGCCTGTAGTTGTAAGCTCCACTTCCATATTCGCACTTTGTTGCTAAATGACATGCAGCTTGACGCATGCTTTCATGGCCTTTCGGTGAGTCATAGATGTAGTGTTTTGGAAATTGCCACGTTAACGCCAAGGCTAAATGGGGCCAGGTAGAGCTATATATGTGAGAGGTGTTGCTTTCCACTCGGCACTTCACGATCGGTTAGTAGCTGCGATACCAGTAACTTGTAGACTAAGCCATCTTGGACTGTACTTCATAAGTATTTGTGAGTGCCCCAAATTACTATAGTTGGCTCATAATGGCTGATTTCCGAAATTGTTTGTTTGCAAATCTCATTGTGTCAGCCGTACATAGACACATACACAGCTTCGACGGATATTCTGGGAATTCCAAGAAACTGACCGTTTCTTGGTTACGAAACAAGTCGTTCGGTCCATTGCTTTGCTTCAATGACTATGTTTGTGTTTTCTATAGCGTTTACTATAGGCTGCAGGCTGGGTCGTCATTGTTCTTGTTGGATTTCATTTTACTTGGAAATAGGCCTTTAATTAAACTGAGAGTAAAGTAATGAAAGTTTTTCAAACGTTTTCCCTTTACTATGATATAATTTGTTACTCTTACTATATATAGCGCACAAAAATGCGCCCTACTTTGATAAACCTCTGTAGGCCTGCTCTATACTTAACGGATTTCTGTTTTGAGTTTAGGCTTTAAAGACGAATGTTTCAGGCGAAAAAAGTGCGCTTTATTGGGGAACCATCTAATGTTGTTTGAAGCAGATGTATTTTTGATACCTCGTTTTATGTTTTCCGGGGTTAAAAATTTGGACTAAAGCCCGGAGCTAAAGTTTTGGATATATGTGCTCTGATGATACATTGCTCAACGATTGTTAGCTAGGCTCAAAGATGGTTTAAGTAGGATTAAGTAAATTATCCTATTCCGGTCGATAGTCTATGAGGACCTTAGATGGTAAACACCTCGTTGACTGATAAAGAGGATGGGCCGCAAACACTCGACTATCGGCCGGCCCCTTGACCTCTAAAATCTCAGCAAGAATTAAAACCTTAGGTGCCTTATAAGTTGAAGGCACAGCGTCGCATTGTCTCTCACCATCCTGTATTGAAGAATACGGAGCGACAACAATAGATTCCTTCGCGACATTGTTATTGATGACGAAAGATAACACGTCTACATTTCTATGAAGGAGAAAAGGAATGGATAGTTTTGCAGATGTCGATAGCCCTTAATTTAAGCTAGATTTTTATCACGAAAAAATCCGTGATTTGCGTTTTGTAGAACTAAAAAGGCCTTATATATTGGATTTTCTACCTAAGAGAAAGGAACAGATGGACAACGCCAGACCGTCCTCATGCTCCCGTGATAGCCCAGTGAGTAACGTATTGGCTTGGTAGTCCTTGGAACACAGCGTTGTCAAATCCGGGCATAGATGCATAATTCGTCTTGCGCTGGGAGCCAGTCGAATGATGGAATGCCTAACGGCGACACTGGACGTAGCACATAAAACATAGATTCTACATGATTATGTAGATATAGATATAAATATAAATATATGAACGACAGGTTTTTTTTTATGTTTGTGCTTTACATTACAACAGCGGCAAAACCCATAGGATCATACCCGGTTTGTCAAGGATATTATAAACAGAGGTACAGGGCGATAAATAACGTTCGAGTAACGCTATCTGACACTCGAAATCAATAAGTGTATACGGCAATGCCCGCTTTAGCGGTCATTGTGTTACAAGGTTTTTAACGTAGGCGTGGTTTCTGTAGTGTCGATGCCTCTAGCTTATTATAGCAGATTTGTGAACGTTCTACGTTAACAGCTCGATGACATCAGCCCACATGCAAGCCTTTTATGAGTTTATATACAGATATTTATGACCGTATCTACGTGTATTCTGAATAGGCCAAACGTCCTCCAAAGAATCGACGCCATTGGTGTCTTGTTTATCATCTCATTAAGCCGTTAGCCTTCAGTATTTGAAGAACGATGACTGGTTGTCCCTATCGTTTTCCTCTCTATGAACGTGAAACGGATTCGTTTAGAAGGATCTCATAAAAAAATAATATTGAGCCAACGGAATGCATTTAATTATTACGAAACGCCAATTGAAAGACGAAGTTGAACCATTTGTTCTCGAGCTTATCTGCGATTGAGTCATTTTTTAGCGGACCAGCGTTAACGGAATTATGATAATGATTTCTCTTCTCTCTTAGACAGTCGTTAGCCGTTAGGCTACTATTAAAGTAGGCTTTTAAGCTGGATGGCAAATTATCAGAACACACTTAACAATTTTTTTCTAAAAATAACTTCTTAACGTAAGTGGTGTCTCCATATACACTATGTAGTTATTGTTTCACTATGTATATTTCCTGTGCAACACTAGAACTGTTAGTCTGCGTGCTTGTGTGAATGGTACGAGAAGTTCCCAAGCATCTTGCTTGAAGAGAGATTTTCTATCGTATAATAAAAAAAACATGTTTATTGGCAAAGCTCTTCTTTAGTGACCACTGAAAAACAACAAGTAACGTAAACAATAACAAGAATAACATCCAGCAGGACGTTGTTTAGTTTCTCAAACTAAGAAGCGTGGGGCAAAACTCGCTGGTAAAATCTACTTATATAAATAGATTTCGCTATGCCCCCGAAATGTGCAGGTCCACCCCGTTTTCCTTAGGACGTGGCGCCTTTCGTTGATCCTGAAGTTAAATTAGTTCTCATTGACATTGAAGATCTTATAGAGGATTGTACTGCAACGTTATTGCTCTGCGGAGATAGAAGCAAACCGACCCGTGGCTTGTACAGACTGTGCGTCGATGCCCTATTGCCACGCTAATATAAAATGCTGCACGTATGGTTCGAACGACGGTTTTGCAACAGTAGTTGCCGAAACATGAGGGAACGCAGAGGGAACTGCATCTTCTATCGAAATAGTTTTAGAGAACTTACACGGGTCCTGTCTAATGTCTTGCCATATTCGTGCATCTATCTACGACGTTGACACCGCTCCGATAATCGTTTCCCGTTTAAGCCCTTTTTCTAGCTAACACTATTCTGTGAGACCTTTTTCGTGCGGTAGAAGCTCGCACGTACTCGTAGTCGAAGGGCTTCCAGGGGTCAGTTCTGTAGAGGGCATTGTACGCACTGTTACGTTACTAAACAGCAGCAGTAGAACCACGTGACTTATAAACTCAGGTGATGCACGCGGCAACTACACTTGGAAGCGTGCACATATGTTAATAAAGTGATACTCGTGCTACAGCTGTATAAACATGCTTGAAAGGGGTAATTGGTCCTGAGACGAGCTCGTGAAACTTGCACGAGAGTTAGTGGCGCCCTTGTCTCAACATGATTTACTGTTTGTTTGCGCAATTTCGCTCTTAGAGCTATTGGGCACATATGGTTAATAAACAATTCTAATGAACTGTGTTCGAATTAATCAACTTAGAGCCTGCATTTCTTCGATTAAAGGGAAGCAACGGTACCGTGCTTAGTTCCCTCCTAATTATATATACTAAGCAACATGGTAGCGAAGCCATCAACTGAGACTTTGACAATAGCAACAGTTGACAGGTACCTTGCAACTAGGAAAGTGTCGCTCGTTTGGCACTGACACGGGCAATACGGAAGTTAGGTTGTACCATGAACGCCAAGCAAAGTTTTGATACAATAATCACGATCAGAGTATGTACGTGCGTCGAACAGTACTTAGTGTATGTGCTGATACCAACACTTATGTCGCCAGGTTCCAGGACTGCAGCGTTCCCCTCACTCACCTTTTTCCTTCAGCATGAATGCAAGCGACCTAAATCGTTGAAGGATCATATTAAACAGTTCTTAACAGATATTAACGCGTCGCTTGATTGAGACTTCATTGGCTTGCATTTTGTCTAAACATGGAACAATGCATAAAAGAATATAAAATCTGACATCGCTGCTATCTTCTCGCTGCGGCCCGGTATCCGAAATCGCTTCCGCTAACATTTCTACTTATTATTAACAAATCGTCACCTACGTAAATAAACGTCTGTAATTTACTAATCTAACTACGTATCAGAAATTATCCGTAACGGACCATGATTCTACATTTACGCTGAACAAAGGAACGCCCCCGTGTTTTCATTCTATGGAGTTGACTTTAGCAAATAGAGTGATATTTATCGGATAAAATTGCAGAAAACGAAAAAGAACAAAATGTTTACGTATGTCTACCACGTTATACATGGAAACCCATTTCAACACACGCATATTAGAAATTGATTGTATATATAGTAAAACTTAACAACCTGCAGCCATGTCCCCGGCGAGTTGCATGAACAGATCGTCTTCTTTACATCATGTAAATATAAGCACACACGCAGTCTATAGGAACGAGTCCTAAGCATTTGGAGATAGTACTGAGGCATCTACTATGAACCTGTGCGTGGACTTAGAGAGGCAAAATGACTGCTCGTCTATGAGATATTATTATACCAATGAAAACTGCATCGAACCGCAGCCTTCCTAGCAACGCTTTCTAAAAGGAACTCGCTGTTGAACATATCCATGTAGTGTTTTTCCATCTCTACTATTAAATCATAACTGATGTGTATGAAAGATCATCATATGTAGAAGCATATCGTTTATGTTGATACCGCTCCTGCAACAATTTACATAAGCATCGTAAGGTGATCCAAATGTGAACCTTAAAAATTTGGTAATGATTTCTATGTGCTCCTTTTCGATATTGTCGAAAGGCTAACATAAAGTAACTGCATAATAGTTCCGTATTGAGCGTTCAACAACGGGACTATTTAAAGTGTAAGGTATATTGCGTCCCTGGCTTCCAATCCCCGAAATTGACTTGCTCTTGTGCTTTAATGCAAATAAAGCAAGCATGTAAACAGCATTTAATCGCAGTCTTTTTTTATCCAATTATATAGAAACAACTAAAATAATACTAATAGCATTTTATTTCATTACTTTACTTAGATTTGTAAGTCCAGAAACGTCACAAATCAAACAGCGCATCTTGTGTTCCAAATAGCGAGGTTCCAAATAACAAGTCGCTCGAACCCTATTAAAAAGGGGTGCCCCATCCAAGCGTATTTATTTAGGTATTTCTCATTAATTAAAGTATTGAATCATATTTCACGCCATAGGTTCTTATATTAAAACCGTAGACAATTTGTGGCACAAATTCTTCTTGCATCTTGAGGATCATGGAAGAAAATATAACTCATTTCTATTTCAACTGGAGGAACTGCGGAAAACATTACGCGGAGTTTCTCTAAAAATTACCGGACGATGGCGTCGGACGACATGAATACGAATACAGAACACGGTCATGTATCCATCTGCTAGAGTCCTACACAAACGCACCTATTTAGGTCGCCCATATAACATTTGGCAGGTAAAACCTGCAACCTGATGTCGTTTGATATCATTCCAATTCACTGTTTGAATTTCGATGTTTGTCATGACTGGATGTTTCCTTGTGCATCAAACGAACTTACCCGCCAAGCCAGGGCTTAAGTTGAACAGCACGACTAGTTGGAGGACCTGCTCTGGACGACAGAAGCGCCAAATCTTATCGGCGAGCCCGTTTAACTGAGCGAACAAGCAATAGTTGTAACTATAGTCCCGGGAAAAAAGCGTTGCTACGTGCGCGAAGAAGGGCGGTACGGCTGCTTTGCTTTACATATCGCTCCCTCCTCTTAGCCCTAAGAATTTAATGTAGGATACCACAATAGAGATGTTGTATTTCATATAATAACTATACACATACATCGACAGCTCTGAAATTCTGCAACTAAAGAGCCACTGGAAAAATCAGCTAATCGAGGCTGGGTTCTGATCGGGTCTATGAAGCACTTGAAAAGTCAGCAGCAAATGGCAGTTGTGTACAAGAAGCACTAATCAGTAGCTTACTAATATGGACTATATGGCCTTTGGGGCTTAACAATAGTCGACATGTGAACGGGGTACCGAGTGTAGTGTACGTGTATAGTAATACAGCTTTAAAAAAATAGGGTCCAGGGTAGGAACTTTTTTTACAGCTTAAAGATTTCCACTTTACCCTTTTGACTCCTATTTTTGCTACTTTTTTCCTCTGCTATTTTAAGGAATATAAAATGAAGATTCACAAACAACTGTTAAAAGACCTTAATTCCACCGTCTATTCATTTATAGATATGCCTCGCCTGACATAATCAGCTAAATAAGTGTATCCCGTATATTACAGTCAATACTCAATCAAATAGACTTAATGAAATAAGTTCAAGCTTCACGACAAATTGCGCTACGTTAAAGCGAGATAGATATTCTCCTTTTTTTTTTTGGGCTTATGAAAGCAGCGTTATTCTATTTTACATTGGTACGGATACCCCATCCACGAAGGCATAAGGAAACATTTTTAAACTACTAAAAAACCTCGGTTAAATAAAACAAGCCCGTCTTCACTGGGCAACTTAGGTAAAAAATGACAACAGCAAAAAAAATCTTATTTTGAAATACCCGTAAAAACGTTCATTACGTATCGACAAATAATTTTCCGAAACTGTTGCCGTCGTGTTGTAAATCGGCACTGGCATGACACATTTTGCATAGGGAATACAAGAGTAACAATGATGTACTGACGTTACCGCACATATTCCCGGACGATGACTTCGTCTTCATACACAGTGTGGCAGAGCTCAGAATATCTCTAGGCTATTCGATGCGAATGTTGTTAAAGTTATGTCGCGACCTGCTAATTTGGCAGACCTCTATCTCATAGAGGACGTTTGAAAAATCGTAAAATTACCTATTCGGAAGAACAGACCTCTGTTGAAAAATCATTGAGTATAACAACGCTATTTACGACGGTAAAAAACTGCATCAGAACAATGCCGCAATCGATGGCGGAAGTTGTCCTGGCAAGGGACGGGAAACATCATTTATCAGTAGTTTAAAAATGTTTTTCAGCGTTTCAAATACCCGTATAAAGTAGAACAATGCCACTTTCATATGCCATATGAAGATATCTCGCCTCCATGCTGTGCAGTTGGACTTGAAGTTATGTTGTTGTTATGGCAAGACAGGATATCGTATAGACGCGCGTAACGTACCCAGCATATAGTTTGAGCGTTGCCCCATCTAGCACAGTTGCTGCGGAAATCCCTTAACGATGTTTCAGTGGAAGAGTGCAAAGGCCACAGTTTTTCGGCTAGAGATCATCGAACTTCTACAGCGATGGAATTATGATGTTACCAGAGATACGGTAGGGAATCATCGACCTCAGTGAAAAATATCTAACAACGCCCAATACAGCTTTTAGGAATAAGACTAGCCGAAGTGTATCGAGGACATCAAAGATGGTATCATGTGTTTATAAAGGAGGCGGGGAGGGGAGGTCTTCAGCGTTTTTCCTACGAACTTAATATTTTTCATCAAATGTTTGCGGATGTCGGCGATGTTCCTACGCCAGACCTCAAACTAGCGAGACCTTATACTGTGCGGCGCGAAGCGAGTTCCTTTCAGCGAACAGAACCCAGACAATATTATTTTATCCTAACGCCAGTTGTCCTCTAAAAAGTCATATCACGCATAATAGCATGTACAGAAACCAATGAAAATGCCTTAGTAATAAAATGAAGCTTATCTAAGAGAGTGTTTTGTATAAGTGTGTAAATATTGTTGTTTTTGAAGCGGCATTACTCAACGACAACCGTTGCGTGCGCAATCTTCCGTATTTAATCCTCAATACAATAACGGTATAGAAATATTTCTTCGTGAAGCTTTCTAATCGAGTTCCTAACAACTAGTTGATAGTTGCTGTTAATTGTTATACCAAGCTAATTAATTGTACGCATTCACAGCCCACACACAACTGTTGTTAAATGTTCGCTAGAACCGATCGGCAAAAGACAAAATCGACCCACGGCAAAATATTTATATGTACTGTAAATGCGCAGACAGTTCCGTTGAAAAGATTTAGCTATTTTAGAAAAGATTATAATTTTATGTTTATTCTCATTTCAATCGATAAAAAAACACTTGGCAAACATTAGAGCATTTCGATAAATAGGTACGTAAAGACAATCTTTGAACGGAAGCGGTCTTGGATGCAAGCTAGTCTCCCGTGAAGAGTAAGACAGTCCTCCCACACGGTGGGACAAATGAACACTTGGCTTTAGGAAATGTTTCTGGGATACAAATCTATAGGAACCAGGTACTCTTTGTTTTGTTTGTTTCGTAAGATAACGTAATCATGTGAGACCCGTTTTTCTGTTCTGTTCTGTTCTAAGTACAAGCAAGTTTCTCCGCCTATTCAGGCAAGTGTACATATTACGTAACGACGAGCATAGCAGCAAGCAGTAAACTAGGTATTTGAGATTCTTTATAATCGAAATATCGCCATATACCGACAATGATTGTATCAGTCAGTTAATTCACTAGAATCTAACGTGCTTTTTAATTAGACTTGAATCTAACGTTCCGAGCTTCGGAGCGTAAAATTGCCCCCCCACAAAGGTTCAGAGCTAAATATAATAACAGTATCTACCTCACTGTCGTTACAACGAACTCTAGCTGGTTTTCTGAAACCCTGCAATGACCGCAAAGTTCTGTCCTTTCGTACGGCTCCTGACGCAGTGTCACTATTACATAGGGCTGACGTTCGTTGAAGTGTCACTATGGGCATCAAAGCGATGAGACCCCATCTAGTGAGGTTACGCTAACATGAAATCTTTTTTGTCTAGACGAGGTGGTACGAGCAAATGTTTGTAAATTATTTTTTCTTTTTAACTGATACAGGTATAAAATTCTTGAAACAATCATTAAATTTGCCTAGGCACAACTACTGCACTGAACTCTTTGTTAGGAGTGACATGAAAAAAGTTACTTTGGGAAACACAACGCAACTATTTGCATATCTGACCAGCGTCTCGATTGATCTTTTAGGCGACACCGTAGCTATACGACATTGGTATCAGCTATAAAGGTTTTTTGTCTCTCTTCAATCCGAAAGGTCCATTCTATTTATGAAAGCGAATTTACCAAATTGCAATCTCAAGCAAGAAAGCTCTACAATATATCGCACACGGTATATAATCCATGATACCCATCTAGTCGCGTAAACGACAATCCTAGTTCACACCTACGTCAAAGCTATGTTTCAGCTCTAGTAACCTTAATAAGCAATTGCTCAACTTGTTCCATTGCTTGTTGTCTAGCAGGCTCGAGTGGTGGCTAGAGTGTTCTTCAACTACATATTTAGAATAATATAGTTCAATCCAGTTAAATATTGTTATATATAAGCGGCTGCAAGCGTTCTCAGGCCTATAGAAGCAAACCATTCAGCGGTGCAGCGGTGCTATAGCTTTCGCAGAAACATGGCATATCATGGGATAAGTTTATCAGCTTGTACCGATCCAGCTAGCAACAACGAAATGACAGGGTAGTAACAACAACAATAGCTGATTCGAGTTATGGGGCAGTGGAGTACAACTATCGTTTCCTGGGCATTGCCCTTCAAATACTATCACAACACCGTATAGCATTGGCACTTACGGAGAAATCTAGCAGTTGTATGCGAAATTTCGCAGTATTGATTAAAAAGTTCACGTGCTGACTTAAACTGAATAAGCTTACGGCTGTAAAGTTTCGGGATCGCTGGCTCACGCTTGCGAACGTCGCGATCACGTAAAATAATAAGTGTGAATTTATGTAAATTAGGCTTTTGAGAATCGTCGAATCAAAGGCACCTTCTACTTAATAGTAAATAAAGTACCACCAATAGAGATTTGTCCGCAGGGGAGAAATTCAACTAAATTGAGCTACTATCATCTGCTGGGCATGCTTAGTACTAGAGTAGATTGGCTGCGGTAGGCCGTGAGACAATGCTGGAATATCCAAAAAAGAAGTAATTTGCTAAACGCGGCAACACGTTAGCGATTACCGAATAAAGATCCGCAATACCGACAGCTGATATTGATTCGCTCGTGGAAGGTCATCTGCAGTAAGTTTTTCGTTTTACTCTTGTAGAGGCAAAACCTTACCTGGCTGAACTACTGTGGTGGTCACCATAACCCACTATTGTATCCGGAGATGATCCCAGATTCTTTTGTCCAGACAAACTGTTTGTCTGCCTGTCCAGCTACAATTCGCCCTACCGATACCTCAATTTTCCAGCTCCACGATAGCGTAGAATACGCGCAGCTGATCCTGCAACAGCAAAGTCTCTATAGATCGACTGCTAGCTGCCGTTAGTGGCTTGGGAATCGTGATTTGTCGACTGATATAGCGACGATATTTAAGGAAGACGTGGACTGGAATGAAAAATCAATGCCCCTCGGATAGATTTCGATAGAAGGACATTTCACGCTTGTAGAAGCGCAATACCGATGTCAGTAATACGTATGAATTCAAAGAGATCGTCGCTTCACAGAGTGTTAACGTCCGATGCAGCAGTATGTTTACAAGACTGATATCTTCGATGTATGATGTATTGAGCCACAAATGTTTTTGCGATTATTAGTATTTAGATAAACTTTTTCCCGATACGTTAAAGTTGATGGGGCAGCGTGAAATGGAGATGCCATTTATGCTCGCAGCAACGTTTGCTACGACATGTACCTCGCGTTCAACTCCTACCCAGCCGATCTTCATTAGTCTGCAAAATGATAATTCTATAAGTTGACATCGCGGTAGCTATTGCTGTTTGTTCAGTCGACACGGCTGAAGTAGCTCAACCCGAATTCAAAATGTCTCGAAGTGCTTTAGCGGTGACTAGACGTCCAGATTAGCCGGCAGGGTGTTGACGGGCTGTCGGCGGCAGACGCTTGGTTCTAAGTCATGCTCTTTCTATGCTGCATTGAGAATCGTAATGAGTAAGTCCTGTCTTCTACTCATTGCGGTCGGCGTCAGTCGATGTGCGGGTCGCTTTGACATCAAAATGATCGCATCATCCCCGCAACGGTCTCCCGTTGCATAAACCTAAAACTTAGTTAGCCGCTTTTATGACTATTATAAACTTAGGTACTTCACTCGAAGTTTCGTAGGTAACCGTTCCACCTATGGTAGGCTTTAACGACCTTTTTCGGTTGTTCTCTCATCCTTAGCCCATGTACGACATCTTCTTAAGCTACATTATGGACAGAGACATCAGATGCGAATATTAATCGGCAGCAAACGTAAAGATGTTGCTTGAAGTCGACGAAGACAAGCGGTCCGACACGAACCTTCTTCATCCACGAAGGGACGTCAATTAACGAAATATGAAATCTAATTAAAAACGCCAATTGTAAATGCCAGAACTCGCATCTTGTATCACTTAAAACTTTGTAAAAACACGAAAAGCGGGTCAAATTCTATGGGTATGAAAGTGAACTTTGCAAAAAAACGGTGAAAAATTTACGAGTCTATATTATTTTTTGTATATTTTTATTCGTAAGACTTTACTTTTGAGCAGCCTCTGCCTAGCTCTAACGGGACATCCTAGGGATGTAAATCTAGGGAACTAACCAATTAAGATATCTTCCGTTGCGTAACGAGTAAGCCTTTAGAGAATATGCGATTTAATACCTCTTTCATGCAAATGGCAACGGTTGTAAACTTTACTCTGGTAAAAAATGAACTAGGAGTAAGCCACTTGCAAAGCAAACCGACTGAGTCGTACGTTGAACTTTACGGACATCTAGTACAATTACTGAATGAGCTTTCAGTACATATACACTTTTGTACCGAGAAAGAATTTCTCTGTGTTTCGAAACACTGTTACATCCTTTTTTTTTTTGTACAATTTTAGGTGACACACACACAGGCAGATACTCAGAGAGAACATATGTGTAGTTGTGGTCATATGCGTCACAGATATGGCTATTGTGAATTACAGAAAGCCTATTCGATCAAAGATCACGTGTTTCATTACAGGTAAATTAGGCATATCCTGTACAAAAAAAACAGTTCGTTCCAAAAGGACTAAATTAGCCATGTGTAATAGAATAAACAGTTACATTTAGGCCCTCCGTTGACGACGGTGTTAATACTTGGAAAAGTTCCCGCCTCCCGTTCTTTGGCTTCTCGTTTCTCTTTCGTTTGCTTAGTTTCTAAGAATGTTTTACAAGAACCAAGGAAAAGAACCAAGCTGCCCGAAGCTTCTATTAGTGAGTGCGACTCTTGTTGCTGCCGCCAAAGCAATGCTGCGATCTGTCCGTGCGCACGTGTTTTCGATCGAAGCGCCCGTGTTTATAGACGAGTCCATACGCCGAAGACTGTAAAACCACTGCTAGTGGTACTCCAGTGGCCAGATGTCATCCTACTGTGTTCTTAAACCCCAGCCTGGGCATTGCTGTAAAAACAGAAATAGAGACAAAGCAGTAATGAAGCTATCAGGCTGATGGACCTCAGTAGCGGCAGCGTCTGGAAGGCGGACTCAGATGGCCGTTTCGGCACTTATTTCTTTTTTCATCCTTTTGAAGGTCCAACTTCTACATCATTTATATATGAATGGCCGGTTCTCCTTAGATTTAGTATTGACGAACGTGTGAGTTACTTCAGAAAAGTCAACTTCAGAATATATAATTGCGTAAACGTAAGGACACATATCTAGCGAGGACAGAGATACAATTTGGAATTCAGTCTTCTTGTCCAGTCTCACTGTATATGTGGCCTGGGAATTATGTGCCGTGTGAGGGTTATAATCTGAGTCGAAACGCCTTTAATGCCGGGGCACTGAAGGGAGATGAAAACGAAGCCATACATCAAAACGGTAGCAGTAATGGGCACCCATTTTGGCTAATTACAAAGCACGATCCGTCGCTATGTGATATCCAGAATAAGCTCACGGTAGATTGCTGGACAGTTTCTCTATTAGAGTGCCTGGGTTCGGCTCAAAGCTGTGCGTTTACCCAAACTGATTGTACATGCGTATTTTCATAGGTAACGCGTAGTCTTCGTCCTTCCTGTAAGATATTAACGTATTAATCTTGTCCAGAGATCCCATGCCATAAAACTGTCGCGGGACTTTAATCAGAATTTTTTAACCATTTCTAGAATCTTTCAACTCTACAACCCATTCAGGACCCGCATTCCTATATTCTCGGGTCTGAAATTGATATTTGTTTTAACACTACCTTGGTCTGAATAGCATCTGTGTACATGAATTGTGGCTATACAAGGAGTGACTCGTTTCTTTAAACATCGACAAATACACTATTAAAGAAAAATAGCAAACCATGCTACAACAGATGAACCCAAGGCAGTTTCAG
>NW_019213063.1:16663-18386 GCF_002532875.2 Varroa jacobsoni | reverse complement strand
AATCAGTATTTTGAGATATGGTTTTATAATAGATATCTTTGTTTTCAACTTTTTTTTTTTTTTTTTTTTTTTTTGAGATATGTTTGTTTTCAACTTTCTGGTTAAAAGCGGATCACAAACACTTGCTGGGATGATTACCAAAGCCTATCGTTAGTGAAGTCTATGTAGCAATTATTTTTCCTGCGACAGCTTGCTGAATCGTACGAAGCCGTATAGAAACAAACGTGTCATTTTTACACATGTGCTAGCCACAAACGTGCATGTATCACTTGACAGTAACGTAAACCTTCACGTACCTAGATACACGAATATTTCGAGAATGGAACATTGTTGCTCATATTGATGAGAACTGGAATTGCCTTCAGTATACCAAACTTTAAATCTCAAGTACAGACGTATGTGATGATACTTTAGCTCAGATATCACAACTCAGTCGCAATTGAAACATATGGACATTAATTAGACTTGTTTACCTATCGTGTGCAGGCATGGCCAGCACATCAAGGTATCCCGTCTCTGTCCTAGCGCACACCTGACGTTTGAACAATTAGGAAATCACGCGGAACAATTACGAAAGCTTTAGCCACATAGTCCGTATCAAAATTCAATAGTCTTGTCATCGTTACTTCAAATTTTTCGATTAATTCTTCCAGATACATTTCTTTTTGACGTCTATATATACATATACATTCTAATTTTCATGTTTAAACGATGTTTTTGACAATAATGTTCTCACATTTCACATTGTCTCCCTGCTAACCAATATCACATAAATGATGTGTAGATATTATCTTGAAGCACGAGTTTGTACGACTGAGCGATCACTTAAATGCGCAAACACCAAACGTCGTTGTCCATATTTTTCATTATCCATATTCTCATCGTCCATATATTTGTATATATGAAGCGCGTTGTCTAGCAGCTGGCCCAGAGGTGCTTTTGATGCGGACGAAATGATAAGAATTACTAAGGTACTCGTTGTTAAGATTTTTCCTTCATAAAAACTACATAAGGGAACAAAGTACTTTAGGGAACTTTGCTCACACTTCGCATGCCTTAGACAGGACTCGTCCAGGCCGGCTTTCAAATCGCACTAATATAGACGATAAAAGAAAATTAATGCCGACGCTCAAAGGCAGATTCGATCATTAAAATTGGCTTTCACTCTTTCTAAATATATTGTATAACTTCCATGATAGTCTTAATAAAAGCGCTCTTAAATTTAATGTGTGCTCGCATACACGTACACGCATACAAACACGCACACGCGTCGTATTCTTGCTACGTGCCAGAGCGAATGGACCAAAAGCAGCTGAAGTACAATGACAACTTTCGGTGTCGTTCTTCCAATCCATTTTGAAGGAGTTACAAGGACATACCAAGGATCACCAAGAAAACGCCTCTTAGACCAAAGAATGGAGTATTAGAGCCGTTCAGTTGGTTAAGCATTCCTATCATGTTCCAAGGTCAGTTTGTAATATGGATGACCAATCTAATTATACACAGTATAATGCTCGTAGATGTATTCCTATTCTATTCGAGAACTGTATGTTTTGTTCTCTGCCATTTCAGCTACGGAGCCGTGACGTGTGTCTTCATTATTAGACTTCATTGAAAAGATGGAAGCTTTCTGCGCTGCTAAGACCTCTCCCATTGTAGGTTCGTCAGCGAATTCTGGATAGACACTTTAGTCGCAGAGGCAGACAAGTTCAACAGTCAAATT
>NW_019213063.1:0-16563 GCF_002532875.2 Varroa jacobsoni | reverse complement strand
CTAATGAATTATTCTATATATATATATATATATATATATATATATATATGTATATTCGTTAGAACAGTTTTTACGAGTCGAGAACTTTTGAGTAGTTCGTTGCTTTTGAAGAAGGACCTGTTTGTGTTTCTTCCGGCGTTCTGACAATGTAAAATGTCTTCACTTCAGGCGAATTTTCCTTAAATCTGCTTGAGGTTTTGTGCCTTTCTACTGAATTCTAACAAAACTAAATGTATTTTTGAAATAGTCATTATTGCACTCTTTCTGGGTAAGCGAGGATAGATGCGTCTTCGCCGCCAGCAATTTCGTGGGGTAAACTAACTGGACTATGATACATACTAGTATTAGTGGGAGAAGCACAAGTTTACCCCTACATACCTGTGTCGGTCTACAAACATCTGCCATCACACAGGGCACGGCCAGCAAGCAGGGTGACGCACGTAAGATGCACAAACAGGCCAAGCACAGACCGGCCGATACAAGAGCTGTGTCGCCGTCCACCTCACCTGACTTATCAGGCTACTTGCTTACCCACAAGCCATTCGTCAATTTTTCGGGACATGACTATTGAACACTTCCTGCAGTAGAGTCTCTAATAGCCAATGGAGAGGAAAGAAGGTTAGAATGAAAGGGTAACAATACCATTAAGGCAGTCCTAGGACAAAAACTCCTGGAGGCGCATCCATGTTAGACTAGATGGTGTCCAGGATGTGCGTGTATCAAGGCAAGGAAGAATCCCGGCGGCGATATTTCTCTCCACAGCTTCTTATTCGGCCCTTTGTTTTCTATCTAACGATGACGTACGAAGCTTTAGCTGGATGTCGCCAAAACAAAAAAAGCGAATGGGAGATGAGGCAACTAACAGCAACCCCCCACGCCCGCCCCAGTACCCGAGATGTACGTGACCTTCGTGTGGTCACCACTGTTGTCGCTGCCGCCCCAATCGCATCACCTATCTGCCATGCATTTGGGTTTGTAGCTGATAACAAGCAGCTGGCAGAAATGTAGCAAAGGCATGCTCCCGCTTGCTGCCTGTGGCAAATCTGCTTCTTGATGTGGATGGACGGACAGATGGATGAATAAAAATGCGCGGATGCAACGAAAATGACGATGATGACGGCTCCTTGGTCACCGCATTCCCCTCCTTAGACCCTACCCCAACCCAAAAAGCTCAAATGTGAAAAGCAGACTAAGGCTTTGTTCTCACACAGCTAAGACACTCTAGTTGCTCGCTACTTTTCGTCACCTTGTATATATCTGGCAAAACCGTTGACGTTTGATCCTGCTCAATCCTGTTGATCCTTGATCGTGCGGGAAACAGGATTGCGCTGCTCTAACAGGACAGCCGCTGAGTGCAGTCCTCTTTTCTACTCTCTTTTCGTTGCAGACTCTATCGTGAGTTCATACATATATAAAGAATACTATAGTGCTCATGTGCAAGGAAATACACGACAAAAAACAGATTTTCTACGATGTATTTACTTTTTGTTTGCACGCTGGTCTGCCGCCCTGGTAGCATAATCGTGTTACGAAACAGAACGCGTATGGTGCATAGAAGCATAATTTGCTCAGGTACTATCACCTGGTGGGATGCTCTAGTAGTACATGCTATTATAGAAGATCTATGTAACAGATGGTCCGTATAATTAGAGATGTTAACCCTGTATTTCCCGAATATCCAATCCAGGACGAAATTGTTACGTAGCTCTAGTTTATTCAGTTATATCCTGGTCATTAGTGGTGTAATAGTAATGCGCATGTCTATTTTGGTAAGATGTGGTAATCTAGCTTCGGAAGCAGGTGTGGATTGACCTCGTTTGAGGCTGGTAGAAGCTAACCGTTTGCGGTAATGTTTATCGAACATGAAACTCGTAACATGCGTTTACTCTTTTCAGCCATGTAAATAAATAACTACTTCTTATTTATTGAGCTATTTGTGTACCGTACGTCGCTGGTGAGGCCTAAACGAAACAGTCATGGCTTTCTTTAGCCGGAGGTTTAGCCGTCTAGGCCACCGCGCCGACAGTTATTCTTTTATCAAGCTCTTTCCTGTTTTCATTGGTCTATAATAGTGCTCGCTTTTCGTTTTTTACGTCGCATTTTAGGTTACGGAACACAGACGTGTCGGAAACGAACCTTGTCTGCTTCGTTTCAATATTGTCAACCGTTGTTATGACAACGGGCGCCGCTGCATTTTCCGCATACGAAGGATGGGACTATTTTGATTCGTTCTATTACTGCTTTATCACACTCACCACCATTGGCAAGTATTCAGCGTTGTCTATTTTTTTACTACACCCTGATTAAAAGGATATCAAAAATTAGACGATATTGGTAAGCAAGGTAAACTACTGCTCACTGAATCATTTCAGGATAATATTTGCAGCTTAAACGCCATCTCGCTCACCTATCACCCTTAGGAGACTAAGGGGATTCCCGTATCGAGTTTGAGCGTCACAAAACATGAATACGTCGATAGCACTAGGCCGTTCGTTTACCCTAAAACAGTTCTGCTTTATGGAGAGAACCTTTTGCAATTGACTTTAAGTTTTTTCGAACTAAAAGAACTATTCTATAGAGTATACCATATTTTTTTTTTTTTTTGTCAGATGACTATGGTTGCATGTCTTCGATCGTCGATTGCCATAATAAGCATTCTTCACTTGTTCGAAGATACGTTGGTCGAGTTTGAACTGGGTCATCTACGATTGACCATGTGTGAGTCGTACGAAATCGGAGGCATTTAGATATTCTATTTGGGTTATTAACTGCTGTAAAGTTAAACACCAGAGATTCAAAGCCAGAGGGAAGTTGCTGACATTGTACCTACGAAACGATATGAATAGTAGCGCTTCAAGTTCATTTGAATAGTTAACTATGGCTGTGGTGAAATCGTTAGAAATACAACATTTTGATTCATTGTAATGCCAGCACGACTCAGATCACCTAATGTATGCAGACAGTTAACAAAGGAAAGATAAAACGTCAATTCAAAGTCCAAGTGTTAGCATACGCTCAATTAGAATACCCAGTAAGTACAGGGATGCAAAACACCTAGTTTGAGCAAAATCTATATCTTACACCTTATATCATTAAGTTTTCTACCCCGGATGAGAAAACTGATAAATTTTTGCCGGAGGATTGCTCGAACCCGATTAATCGATGAATATCTAAATACAAGAGATATCTAAATAGAACAGTTTACCTTGACAAGCATTAAACAAAAGAAGTTTACAACAAGTCGTTGCTAATATCTAGCGCCTTCGATTATCTCCCATTGCTACTGGATATTAAACGCGAATAACGCCGCGATCGTGTCTAGTGATTAAGGGTAAGGAAATTTCGTCTATGTAAGCGTCTGTGAGAGTTTCCGTTCGGGCTTCTGGATATCATCTGCATACGGGCTATTGACAGCCCAGCATGGCGCCGCTATTGTTTTTGAGACTGCTCTGACAGCGGCGGCGTGAAGTGACGCTGGGTTGTTAATCTAAGCAATGGGGTGCTTACCTGCCACCAGCCTATCTATAACATCCTATGACAGACGGTGCTTGGTGGTAAGTTGCCTTGGTCCATTTTCAGAACCGAATACTAAAAGTCCCTGCAATAGGGCAACGGAGCTATAATGTAAGAGATTTAGGAGAGACTTAGACGATTAACATAGTAAAACCATGTTAATCGAGTGTTAACTGAGATTAACGTAACGGTAACAATTGTTATTGTTATTTCATCAAAGTTACCTTATTGTGTTCGGCTATGACAGTTTGTAAACAGTCTTTGTGCGTCCGAAGGCATAACTTACCAGCAGCGTTATTGGAAATCGAGAGCGTAAATAGCGGACTTCAAAGCAGTTAGATTTCAAGTCACCTACAGCTATCTTGGATTTAGCAGAAAACAAGCGACATGAACATTTTTCTAATGCTTCTAAAGGGCGTTTATTGTTAACCATTCCCTTACACTGCGTGGTTTTGATATGACGTTAACTTAAGAAAGTTATATGCAGTTAAGCGCGGGTAAAATATGGAAGCACAGCTAGTTATCGATCATGTCTGACTCACAATAACAAATGTTTGATTCTGTGAGCACATGCCCATGACACACAATTATATTTGAAAAAAGGTAAACATTTTAAAACCGGAATTCACTACAGTTACGCTTCCAGACGAGGAAACGACCCTGAGATTTTACCTACAATTTTACCTACTCCATGACTACCTTGCTGTCATGAAAATCGGACCACGCTTTACTCACAGCGAATAGGCTTGACCATCCCAGACGTCTTATGCTCATTGTAGGAGCGCTGGCATTAAATGCACTAGTTCATAGACCCGTGTTATTATCGTGATTGAGGTCTATAACCTACCGGTCCCATAAAAACCTAGAGTGATATATAACCTGTTCTACCTTGAGTAGTCCGCAGATATCAGCCGACCTGAGACCTGTCGTACGACAGACGAACGATGAAATAAACTCAAATCATTAGATCGAACGATCCACAAACAGTCTCAGTCCTCCCAGTAGCAGATGATGATTCATTCTCGTGTGGGGCGCTCTGCAAACAAAAAAACATTTTGGATACGTTCTTTTTGTGTCACTAGTTTCCAGAACTACTTACGCGGTTTATCTTTATTGGGTTATAAAGACCCAACCATTTACTTGCTATTCAATGAGACAGTTATATTTGCATACGTTTATGTTAATATTTGATAAAATTGCGTCTGCAGTACTTTCTCTTGCATGAAATCCCTTCATAGCTGTATTTTTATGTTCCTGCATCATTCAGGAAACGTCGCTGTTTGACCATTGCGTTCGAGGCGATGAAACCTATCTAGGTAAATACATGCATATCTAAGCGGAATATGATCAAGCTGTATACAGAAACAAGTAACTTAATTATACTAAACTGATACTTTGCGAGTCGTTCACGACTGCAGAAATAGCCTGCCTTCAAAGTGATTTACTGAAATTAGTTAGGTTGTTTTGTTGTGGTAAAATTAGAATGTTTTTGATGTCGTCTGAAACTAACTACGATCATAAAGAAATGAGTCAACGACTCCAAAAGCGATCAATCCGAACAATTTCTCAATAAACTCTATTAAATTTGATACGAACGCACGATCTATTGTAGATAGTCTATTATATTCAAGTGAGATCGAGTTTGCATTGCGTAATTTATACAAAACACATTTATTATTAAGCTTGATACATCGTAAACTTCGAGTACGTTGCTAGAATCGTATTATTTGTTTCAATTGATCAATAATTCGGTCCAGTTAATGGCTTATCTATGTAATGTATTTAAAGGGCACATGGCCAGACTCTAGAAGCCACAGCTTGTCCTGCAATTATATACAGAATCGGCCGAACACTAGCCGATGGCTGGGAACTAATCTACCGATATAGGTAGGTAGCTTGCCCTGTCCGCGGGATTCAGAGAAGCTGTCAAACTTTCGAATCATTTTCATTTATCATACATAGCATTAGAATATCCGTGGGGGATATATAAACAAACCTCGACTTTTCGACACATCTTTACTTCACCAACCCGGAAAATAAGGCCCAGTCGTGCAAGTGCTTATTTGTGTGTACAAGAGTCTTTCGCTTTCTTGTGATGTATGCTCGATCGCCAAAGATCGCATACTCATCGTTCGAGAGAAGACGCATCACCTCTTTTCCCATATATATATATATATATAATTAAAAGTAATTTGAAGTCCATCATTACCGACTATCCCATAAAACAAACATGTGCGCGAACCTTTGTATCACCGTATCGAAAAATCTGGCTTCGTTTGTATGACATGAAATTATTTCTCTAATAAAGAAAATGCCTGAGCCGCCTCCCCAATCTCACAAATATAATTCAGTTGAAGGTTACGAGTAGATGTCTAGATATTTCGCTTTAGCTGACGAAGCATATCGAACAGCTCTCGGGCTAGCAAATAGAATCGGGCAAGCACGGACTAAGCGCGATCTTATAATACATGTACATGCGTGATACTTCATGCCAAAATCGTTTGGCGCTCATAATTTTATCATTTGTACACAAATTTCATATATTTATCCTCTCTCTTCAGGTAGAAACCATTGATAGTTATGTAAGTGGCCTATTTTCGGTAGAAATATTATGTTATCGATGAAGATACGATTGAAGATTGGATTATATCGTGTTCCTATGTATGCATCGTTTGTATATCTTTGGAAAAGTTCCCTGCGCAAATTTGTGTGTAATGGTCACAAAGCCTACGCGAAGTTGAATAATAAAAGCTGAACAAGAACGATATGTTAATGCCGTCTACAACGAGATATGAAAACTGGTTATCTTCAAGCACGTCCCGCTCAAGCGTCAAGGCTGCTCTTTTCAACTCTGTGAAAACACTGCCAAGAAGAATCAATCAATGGAGCTCACAAAATGCTAGCTTTTGCCTTAAGTTTGCTTTGGTCGATACAGGACATGGCCGGGGTATTTAAAAAGAACTAGGAATTTGTGTCCGCTTTTCGCTGGACATGCGGTAAGACGGCTATGTATTTATCTCGCTTGTTGGTGCCGGCTACCGTTCCAGCAAGGGAACTTCCCAAAAGTTCCCCAAGTAATAATGGGAGACATACACAAAACGGTGCACCCAAATGCCAAATCTACATTTCCCCCATTCAAATAAGATAGCTGAAGAAGGGAATCGAGAGAAGCATCTAGTTAGGCGTATGCCTGTCTAACTGCGACATGCTAAGATTTCTGATATTGTATTTTTCCAAGGATGTTTCTATGAGCGACAACCTTACAATTATAAATTTTTCCAAAAAAGACATGGACACCCGTGGCAATGGAACAGCGGTGACGTGACTGCCTATTTCATAATGACTTGGTTTGGAAAGTAGATTGTGTTTTTTGAAAAAAAAAGATACCCAAAGCAGTTCTTCGTAAGTGGATCATAATTAAACCACTCAATATGTCCTCGGCGAACGTAAACGTTTCTTGCGTGGCCTAAAATTTCCATACGAATAGACCGATGCACAGTATATAGTGCAAATACATACAGAGATCAACGCTGACACTAACCTATTTCTCTTAACGAAGGGGAGATTATACACGCAGCAAACGTAGATACCCTCTTAGCTAGGTATCTCTCATAATTACGTTAAGTGTTTCAAGCTGTTTTTATCTGAAGCTGCCCTTTTTTTTTGTTCAGATTTAATAAGCAAGCACGTTACCACATTTTTGATTAGTGTATGCGTGGAATAGATACTTTGATTATAGCTCCCTGCGAGAATCTTCACAAACTATATGTCGACTTACGACATTTGCCCTAAAGAGAGCTTTGGCATAGTTGACCTATTCTTACGAAGTCCAGGCCTCAGGGAAACAGTTTAGAACATATTTCATCAAGCAAATTTAATAAGCAATCCGGAAGAGCGTGTGTTGCGCGCGAACATCTAAACAAGTAAAAGTTACGTTCAGACCGACTGCAACGGTCAGCTGATATTGGCTCTTTTGCATTTGCAAAAAAAGGAGGTCTTAAAACGGAATTACCGCTACGTGCCATTTTCATACAGTTATGAAAAATCGATATGTTGCCATACTCTTCTACCAGCCTATAAGTCCTACTGAAGTATCAGCGAAGGCAAAAGTAAGAGCTGGCCTGAAAATGATAAACAGTAATTTTTCTTGTGCAGCGGTTGTCCTAACTCGCCGAACGTGAAATTTATTCAGGATAGAGAATCTGGTTTGACGTTTAAATAGAATGATTTTGTTTTGCTGAGTAGTAAAGTTGTACACATAAACTATTGGCCGCCGATCTAATAAAAACAAAAGAAACTTCGACATCGACTGAAGCACGACAGGGCACTTATCGGTTCATGGTAGGACGTGTTACGGTAATACAAGTTAGAAGAACTGAAAAAGAAGGGATCTTCAAGCAATCCAGAACAAGAGACGCAGGCCTGCTTGGCCACAATCTAATACGTACATTTTTCATTTCGATCTGTTTTTTCGAAATCTCCACAGGTTTCGGAGATTATGTAGCACTTCAGTCTAAAGAGCATTCGCTCCAACGGGTAGAATACGTGGCCTTTTCGTTAGTGTTTATCCTGTTTGGTTTATCAGTGGTATCTGCGGCCATGAATCTGCTTGTTCTTCGATTCCTCACGATGAACACTGAAGACGAACGGCGCGATGAGGCAGAGGCTATTAACGCAGCCTTGGAAGCCGTGCGCCTCGAAGGTGACGTCATTACTGCAAACGGGTCCATTATTTCCGGTAAGACAGAATCCTTTTCCCCAACAATGTATGCACTGTCCGTACATGAGTACGAATAAATCTATAATATTTGTTCACATTTACCATATATCATATGTATATAGTCGGGTGGAAATGAATTTTGTTTTGGCAAACAATTTTGTTCTATGGAATGGAACAAGCCACGACGGGAATTTCGCCGCATCAGTAGGATGATCAGGTCTAACTGATGTAGCATATTAGCTCGTACGCGTCTAGCGTTCGAGTGCCTTCTCAACAAGGGTGTAGGTGGTTTCTGTTCTTCGAATTATCTTGGTATAGTTGTCCTTCAAATCTATTCTCTAGAATAGTTTCATAATACATATGGCTAAAAAGCGAGCAACATAGGCCTTACATGTGCCTATGCATTGCCTGAATACGTTGGCCACCTGCCAATATTTGGCAATTGTTGTAGTTTTAACGGCATCACGTGATCGTTGGCTGATCACTGCTTTTACATAGTGCTACATTATAAGAAAAAAAAAGTTTACTTACTTTCGTTCTGATTGACGTTGCTGATGGTTTCGTGGTATTTTAGTTAAGCACCATGTGCATGTACACTCATGTTTATTATCAGGCCTAGACCGAACCGTACTTTGGAGTCGTCGATGCTTTTAGCTGATTGAGAAATTGCGATACGCAATAGTTAGAAACCGCCATGCGCAATAATATTACAATTTCCGATCAGTCATCGGTACGATCAATGGTAACCTACTTTGCTCATTAGTAGGCACATCGCTATCATGTTGATTTTCGTGAATGTTTTCCTCATTTTTACAACCTGCGCAGGCCATATGGGCGGTTATCGAACAAACCTCGGCAATTTGGGCGGTGGACTAGGCGGAGCCAGCGCGACCGGTTCTAACAGCGATATTACCTCGGTGTGCTCGTGTACATGCTATGCCCATCGACGACCCAACAACAACGCCGTCTATCGAAAAACGCTACAAGCCGCTGCTGCGGCTGCTGCCAGGTACAGAGGACTTTGATAATTACGATAACAACGGTAATCATAACAATAACATAGTCAAATTATATGACAGGATGCAGGAAGTGTTAACTGGAAACTTACTATATGAAATTATGAAACTGGCCTATGATAGTTTGGCAATTTCAAACAAGTTTTGTTACCTTATTAGAATAAAGCGTTTCTATTTGTTAATAAACAAATACATAAATTCGGTTTTTTTTTTGTGGATTGAAGAACGATACATCTAACAATATAATGTTACTACTAATAACAATGGTAAAATGGTTATCAATAGATTATTATTATGACCAGTGGTCAATTTCAGTGAGAGATATGGTTCAATTACGCACAGGCGACGATAACTTATATTACCGGTGCTTAATTTATCCAGTAAAGCGTGCCGCTTGAACATGTTAGATGTGCCTAACTAAAATTACTATGCACGAAAAGTAAGACTTGTAATAGAATTGATAACGAATAGTAGCCCCATAGCTGGCGTTTGACACATGCGTCTTTGCTTTGAAGGGTTAATTTTTAAGAATTACTAACGATCTTTGTACTTTTTGTTTTTGTAATCCTGTACTTGTGGTGTTAATCCGATGCAGCTCCCGGCGGTCTTCCTTGGCAATAGCGCGACGCTTATCAGTCAAGTATTCACCCTCGCAGCTGGTACATATGCTGTCCGCGGTACCGGACCTCCCATCAGGTCAGCATCGTCCACTCCATTCATTGCGGCAAAGTGACGACCCTATAGGAATGGAAGGAATTAGCCTTGACAACAATGGATTACAGAGTGTGCCCGTTAGCGGGGGTCAAGTTCGAACAGCATCACGAGGGGCATCCCCTGCTCCTGGAGGAAGGCCATACTCAGCCATCGATCACCTGGACGCCATACAGCAGCCTCAGCATATGCATCACGATTCATTACTAGACTATTCCGATCAAACCCTATTACAGCCGACGCTACCCTACACGCTTCTTCCTGCAGCAGGTTGCGGCTGTGGGACTATGGCGAGTAACCTCTATTATCCCATAATAGCACATGGCGATCCTGACGAGCCGCTTTACCATCGCCCACACCCCCCGCATATTGGCTTTGCTGCAGCCGCAATGCAGCGTCAACATCGAGCATCCATCTGACATGAGCCCATGATCATAGGTAAGGAACAATTACTGCGCGATCAGCAATTACTAAATGAGAGACTAGGGTGGCCAGACCATATGCTAGATACAGGGGAGCCAGAACTGTACGCTTTCAATGACAGCCCGATCGACGGCGAGTTCGAAGACGCCACCGACCACGAGTCAATCGTGCCACACGTAAACGAAGTTATCGATCGGCAATTACTTGAAAATGACGAAACGGACAGAAATATGTGTGTTAACATGGCAGGCAGCGAAAGTGCTTGTTCTACTAGAACTCTGCTTAAGAAAAGGGCAGTTAATGAAGACGACAAATCTTTAGAATTACCCTCCCATTCCATGCCTCCCTGTTATCAGATTAGCCTGAAAGAGGTTCTGCTATAACACGCAGCCCGACCCAAGTGTACATATGATCTATACATACACGATGTATTGAAGGCTACAGCAAAAATCGATGAAACTCTATGTGTATACCAGTTACTTATGTGTATAGTGATACAGGATAGCTTTGAGACGTCGGAGACAGGAATATTGCACACCAGAAACACAGACCTGAATTGCTCGATTTTTAGAGAATGGGTTATTCATGAGCCTTCTGAACCTATTATTAATATTGGCCTTCCCCAGCGTAACAAATCAACAACAAGAAAAGAGATCTCGAAACACGTTACTGCCCGAAGGTATGTTACTGGAAGCAACCTGATACAGGAACTTTCAAAGGAGAGAAAACAAAGCTTCAGGTCACAATGTTTCACTTTATAACTAATAGCCACATTCATCCATTCACTAGATTATGAATGATTTTTTGTCAGACTCACGATCATCACATGAGAAGTGTTGAAAGGCAGCTAAGTGCCGTTGAACGAAGCGAAGGCCATCGTGGGTTTTTGAATAAATAAATAAATACTTAATCGATCAAAATAGCTGAAACAAATTAGAAAGATTTTTACCAACGTATATCAAACATAAATATTAGGTGAATACTTAATACAGCTCATACTGTAACGTAGGCCGCGGACGTGCACCGACGTCCGACAGTGCCGAAATTGCGCCTTTTGTATACGACCCGACTATCTCATTTTTGTGCAGTATTTTACGATAAAAATCTACCTTTCCAGGACGTCGATTGTACAAATGGCCTTTATGATAACTAAAACAATTGACGCAAACGTTTGAGCATATTACACAAGAAACATACGGTAGTTTAAACTGTGGGCTCCCGAGTCATCGATTCATATTGAGAAGCTGAAATCAGAATTATACTATTGAACATTCTTCACCGATCGGTAGTGTTGGACACACACCCGCGAGGTCGAGACTCGGCCTTCACTTGAGATCTAGCAAGTTTTCAATTAAGTTAATTTTGCATCATTGGTTCGGCGCGCAGTTACTTTTGCGGTGTGGATCAAATCGTGCCATGCAAAATAACTTGCCCAGTGTAATAATTAAAGTATGCCACGTAGCCTGAATAGGTTATTTGGTTTTTCCTAGCCAACAGTTTGTCCTAGTACATATCGGGAAACTATGCCGTTTACGAAATACTCGATACCGTTCGCATGGCAGAGCGTGAAAAATTCAAAATGTTACTTAGACGAACTATATAACATATAAGGCAAGTATCCTAGCAATATCCTTAAATTATACTACGGCTTTTCATTGGAATATTAAACATGAGTTGTGAGGGGTTAAGTCGGCATTGTAGGAGTAAGCTCTTTTTTGTCAAGTACATTTATAATTCTCTGTAACGAATACGCTTGAGAACGCTATGATTGCTTTCAATTAAACTACCTCAATCACCTCAACTTAGGGCCTTCGAAACTTCTCATGACAGTTTCTCGTAAGGTCACCGCAAACAGCAAATGCTGCATTACATGGATGATTGTAGACTAACGGTCAACGGGATATCGCACAGAGGGTCCAAGCAAACGCTATGGCAGCAAGCATATTGAAGAGACGATAAATAATCCGTTCCTGCAAAAACAGCCTGTCGAAAAAACATGTTCTTGTATCACGAACAAACAAAAGACATTAAATCTACATAGTTACCGATAATTAACGTTTATGAACTAATTGATCGTTTACGAAATATAGGGTAGTTTCCAAAATGGCTGCGGTCGCAGTAAACTAAGCTTCCAGAAAAAGCTGTGAAGTATGTCAAGTTGTTTTATTAGGATATGACGAGAACAACTGCGCATTCGTTGCCCATTAATTCGTTCGTTCACATAAATAGCAACTGGTACACACTCGTTTTTATATATGTATGAACCCATGTTGATAATTATGAACCCTCTAGGACTGTGGCAATGGTGAATATATTACGTACTAAATTTCCAAGCTGAACGATGAAGGGGAAGATAGAAGTGAAATTCTTGCGGAAGTCATCGTGCGCATAAAAACATCCGTGTACGATTTGAGCTGTCAGGACAAGTAAGGACATGATCGTATGTGACGGTGAAACTAATACACACAACGGTATCCTTAAACAAAACCAAAAACAGGAGAATCCATCCTCGTGATAGCCCAGTGGGTAACGTGTTCGTCTTCTAAACCTAAGGGCACGTGGTGAACTAGGTTCGAATCAGCGCAGAGACACTTGCGCCGTCTGAGCTAACGATTGATGACTTATTTACCGGACGAAAAATACGAACAAAAAAGAAGCAAGGGCAACCAGTCGGTTAATGGTTGATCGAGCTCGAATCGAAGGAGGGAAGTAAGGGTCAAAGGTAAACTTAGAACGAGGTTAGGCGCACGTATGGCCTGTAAGTGGTATTGTCTAGAGAATTCGAAGGAAATGAATCGTCCACCCATTCGTCTAGGCTGTGCCTGTCAAAGCAGCCTGTAAAATTGATCGCCCGTCGAATCGAACGGTAACAAAAAGTATATATACATATATGAGAATTGTATTTACCTACTATTAATATAAGAAGATAGTGGTGATTACAACGGGAGAAGTTTATTATGAATAAATTTTCAATGTGAATTATAGGCCTATTTGAATTAGTGCAGTTTCTTAGATTAGTGTTATAGGCCAGCCAACGAAGCTCAGTGGAACATCGATAGATCAGGTCATGCAGGACAAATTCTTCTAGATTTGTAAGATGTATCATACTAAGAGAAGGCAATTATTGTAACTTATAATTACATATGTTAGATGCATAGGACGAAGAAAATATATGTTCTGTTTGGCACAAGCAGCATCACTCGTGATCGTCATTTACCAATTTTTGTTTTGTTTGACTTTTCCCTAGAGTAAGAAAATATACGTTACAAGAATACGGATCCGTGCCTTATTTACAGTCTCCGCAACTAGCGGTATCCGATATTGCTTAATTTATAGGAAGGGTTGTACTTATTGAAGGGAATAGAATATGGAAAATAGAATATAGAAGAGAATATCTCGGCATCTAACTGTGGCTTATTATTGGAAATGGGGAAAATTGGCACAGACTGCCGCTAAGATATTTCGCGTATATGAATCTTTAAGAGTTCTTAATCGCGCAGATAGAAAAGTTGTGTTTTCTTTTCAAAAGGAGGCCTTTCAGCACAAGACTAGTTATCATCCGGACGCCTTAAAATGATTTGCATATCGTTCATAATGCCGCTTTCGGGTGAGGGTCGACCATCACCATCACAAGGCTCTACTAGCATTTTGGATGTATTTGGTGTCCGTCAACTGTATACCAAGAACTACGTTAGCCTTCCATTTATCACCACTTGGGGCCCGCATATTTACTAGAGCACAGCTTATAGAACAAAGCAGAATTTTGCATTCTCCTTATGGCAGTAATATGTAAAAAAAGGAGGTTTATTTCCTATTTTGTTTTATATATATATATATATATATATATATATTACTAAAAAAAGAAACGATGGTGAATTACAAACAGCGGAATCTGTTAAACAGATGCGACCAGTCTTACGAATAATTCCGCTAATTCTAAAAGTTAATTTAACGCTAGCCATACCTGGAATTCGGCTCAGATGTCCTATCTGGCCTATCGTAAGGCCCCAGTTATGCTTTATGAAACTTTCGTTCCCTA
The DNA here is from genome assembly GCF_002532875.2 of Varroa jacobsoni. Classification (NCBI taxonomy): domain Eukaryota; kingdom Metazoa; phylum Arthropoda; class Arachnida; order Mesostigmata; family Varroidae; genus Varroa; species Varroa jacobsoni. The sequence continues at coordinate 2,141 of NW_019213063.1, read as the reverse complement.
GAGAACAAAAATATCCAGCTATTTATTCCTATACGAGAATATATATGCTGCAATTTTCGTCGAAATTAGGACATCCTAATTTCATAAATGTGCTTTCATATCTACGATACTTGTGCTGTATGTACTTGTCATTTTTTACTATCAGTACTTAATTTTACTCTAGTTTTATCTTGTACTTGACATATTTTCTAGGAAATTTCAAGAAAATGGTCAGAAATAGGGTTTATAGCAATTTTAGCTTCTACTTTCTATTACGCCTATATTTAGTATTCGTAATTGCTCTGTCAGAGACGTTGATTACACCTGTTGCTTGCTTCTATCATCAACGGACTCGTTGTGTCACACGCAAGCAATATACATGTAATAGTAAGTATAAATCGGCAATGATATGCTTGCACGCTAATAGCTTTAACCTTAAAGGCTTCAAAACTTGATCTGATACCTAATTTAAGTTCCTATTAGGTAACCACTCAGTAATACTCAAGGCCTAAAAGCAATTCATAGGGTGAATGGCTTCTCACTAATTATCGCAGAACTCCATTGACCATAATTGCCGAACTAAAAGCTTCTGGGCCGTCTTTCTCTCTGGCTAGTCTTTAAAGCGGACGGGGATTCGGGACAATAGATAATATCATCACGCTGTTCACTGCATTATTATAACGTTGACCTTCAGAGTGGTAAGATGTCCTATTCTGTTGCAGAGTGAGTTTGGCTTGGCCAAATAAACTAGGCATATTCTACCTCTTTCATCTTTCTATGCTATCGTATATTCATGTTTCGATACGGTAGCGCCATAACGTTAGTAGTTGAACTTGAAGCATTTTTTTTAACTTGATTTGTCCTTTGCTGTATGAATCAGTACGGAGTTCACATACACGTCATGCGCACGCGATAGTTTGGTTCCTGTATGTTGACTGACTGTATTTGCATTGAATTTCTTTTTGATGGCCTAGTACAGAGCAGTTGCTCAGTTCTAATTGCCCTGTCGGTCGGCACATCCTTTGGCTAGATCAGTATGTATTAGTGTTAACTATATATATATATTGCCCTATTAATTTAAAGTACTTCTGAATTAATAGTAAAGCTGTTATGTTTCAAGCTGACTAACTTAAGCAGAAAGCGTATAGCAATAACAATCAATTTCAAGCCCCTCCAATGTTTGTTTAGTATAACTTGATAGCCCTATAACGGGTAGCGAACAGTAGTATAGCCCTTCTAGGAAAAAATTAAGAGAATACCTAATGATCATCAATACTGTAAGCTGAAGTGACTTTCGAATAGGTTGTCTATACTTTGAAGCTTCCCTCTGAAATAGAATAAAAAAAAAACATATATTTATATATACTCAGCCTTATTCTTCTCAAGTGCGATTGGCGTTGTTCTTTACTTGTGTTGAGCTTTTCTCTGAGTTTGTGTCAGGTTCTCCCAGACAACAGTTCTTAATATCGGATAGACTGTTGAACTTAAGTAGCTTTAACACTTCCTCCAGTTAATTATAGTTAAACATACGTAAGTTTTTAATTCTACTTGTGCAGCTTGGTGCATATTCATCCTGCCGACACAAATTGAAGCAGTCAGAAGACATATACTTACTCCAAACAGATATCTGACGCTAAGTTTCGAGCTAGAAACTTCATGCCGATAATGGGAACCAATCGGCGAGAAGGAAGTCCCTTTTGAAATAGCACCGTTCAAAGGTACTCATGCGGGTCAAATAGGCGGTGGCATAAGGTAATTATATGAAAACAATGTCGGGTTTCAAAGCAAACGATACGATTCTACCGGCGGGCCAAATTGGACGCCAAATTTCACCAGGGGACCAACTAGCATTCAATGCCGTTTAGTGTGGGCTATGCAAAGGTCATGCATTCATCTTCAAGAACAGGACGAAGTAGTTTCCACATAACTGAGATAGACTATACGAGTGTAACTCCGCGACTAGATAACTCGACAATGTTTTTAATCAATAATACTAATAATAACAGTAATAAACTACATTCAATCCCTATCAGAGCAGTGCTAAAGCGAAATGAAACTTTTGAAAGCTCACGTGAACGGAGCTTACACGACCTTCCTCGTTTTACGCAAGTACGCCTTCTCCTTTGTTTTAACTATCTCAGATAAGAAAGATTAATATAATA
>NW_019213062.1:5731-22788 GCF_002532875.2 Varroa jacobsoni | reverse complement strand
CTGATATATATATATAGGCTATTTTTACAGAAATTATACTATAATACAATGACAAAATTTACTTTTCATGTTACCACTTTTTTCCACTACACTGTCTATGTCCCGTTTAGCAGCGTCTTTACGTTCTGCTGATCTAGCATCGTGACACGCCTTGTCATCGTCACATCGTTTTGGTCATTCTTAAAACGGGACACGTTCACGTTACCTGAACAAAGAGCACGGAAGACTGTTCCATGCAACCGCTGTGTGAAGTTTCACGCAGCGATCGGCTTCCGCCCAGCGTTGTTGCCGTTGTTAGCTCCAACAACCATCATGCACGTGCTGGCCTACTGATACAGACCAGATAAAGAGTCGTCACCCCCTTACATACATACCTTAATACAGGCAAAAATCAGTCGAGGCTGTAGCTGACGTCACTTACCGGCGATACTAATCAAGTTCGTGTGGCGCATTTGACTTTCCGCGGGACCAAGCAAACAGTGGCAATGGAATTTTTTGAATTGTTACCTCTCGGCCAGTCAGTTTCATCAATCAGTATTCGTTATATGACCGCTTTTCACGTCAGCTTCGGCGCACTGTCTGCCGTTGACGATGCCAGTTGATGATAACTTCTGCGATTCCGTCCCATCAGATATGCCGGCCCGACCTTCATCAACAGAAGTGCAACAGAAACGTCTTCTGCCGGTTATTGTGTCCGGGTTCACTTGTAAGGCCACATTCGTCACTTGCAAGGCCCATTCGTGGGCATTTTTACCGTTGGCCTCATATCCAATATATCTATCCAGACGTTTTTTATTGATGTAATGCCATCTAAAATCAATTTTTTGGAACTAAAATCGTATGCTACAGTGCGTGACCGGATGGTCTGTGTAATAATATAAAAGCAGTGATACTGGTAATAACAAAAATGCAGAAATATATGACTTACCTGTTATTATGTTTCTTCTCCTTGTCTGTACGGGGTATTTTTAGGTTGAAATTTTAAGGTCACAATCTATTTAGAAAATGGTCTTTGACAGGTGAAATAATACGAAATATTTATACAACATGTTCTTCTTTATTAACGGGTTACTTTTTACAATTATTGCTTGCAAGGAATATTCTGGTAGGGCAAATTATCACATATACGTTTCGTACGCGCTATTTCGAGCATGTTAACATGTTTAGCACGACTGTAATGGTAATTAATTCCGTTATTTAACGTAGCGCTAATTCGAGATCACAAAACCTTATGTAAACGTCAAAGTTAGTGATTAGATGAAAATAAACAATGTGTAGCACGTTGAATATATCGCCGGATGCGTCACATTTTTTGAAGAAAACTAAACAATGCATTTTTTAAAACATTATAAAAAATCGGAGAAATACAGTAAGGCCCAACTTACGTAGAAGACCTTAGCAGTGAAGTTAGGTGTGTATAATGAATTAGACCTTAATTTCCATAACGAATACTATTCTTGGCTTAATAAAAAATTGCAATGCGTAAGCATGGGAATAAAAGGACCCATTATAAAATTCATTATAGAGGGCAAAAATGCCGTATTAATGATTTGTGTGTCGACTGAATCACGTTTATTGTGCAGCTTGTGGGACCGAAAAAGGGTAAAAAATTAAAAAAAAGAAGATATTTAGACCGATTCAAACTCTGTGGTCGTGAAGGTTAAACCCAAAAAACTCAATACAATAACTCCAAATTATTTGTCCGTTTAATGCATTCGTTATGGCAGAACCAACTGACAGTTTACAAAGACAACTGTGGCACACCTGGGGATAAAAATTAATAGGGCATGATTTCCACGCCACCTGTATATAGCTGAGGTTGCGCCATTAAAACTGTGCCTTGGGGCACTCAGCAACAGAAAGTACGTAGGTTATCGTGTGAGTCATCCGATCGTGAACGGAAGTGTCAACTTATTAAGTAGGCATTGATTTGGCTACCTATGCACTTGTCCACCTTCAACCCACGGAACGTTCTATAAACGCAGTATCGGCAGTATAAATGGATGAATCGTAATCGATGCCGTGAAAGGCTGTACAATGCTTAAGAAACGTACCCGAAACGTGCATCCTTGCTTATCGTTGAGTGCACGCAAAATGACTTTTCCGAAGTATTAATCCTCACCGTACAAATCAAGTAACTCGATAAATTGCTTGAGGTGATCGAGAATAAGCTTTTCTAGAACAGACCAAACAGTTCACTTTATAATTTTCGACTTTGTTCCTACTTCTTTTTGAAACACTGGAATTGAAAATGCGAATGCACTTTATTAATCGCATACGATTTTTTAGATATATGAAAAAAAAGATTTAGCAACACGGTTGGCTTCGTTTTAAAAAAAATCATACCGATGCGACAAGTGGTTCCCGTCATTAAAGCTGCGTTTCGGCCTAAACAATCTAAGTTTTATCTACGATCTTATGGCATGAGGTTTGCATAAGCTAGTAATAAGGGGACTTAGGCACGAGTAAGAACAGATTTTTGTCAGCGTTGCCCTAACCTGCAGAAACATGCGCACAGTAATTACGCGATGCACGTCATTCGTCCGTAACCATCAGATGAAGCAATCACACCGTAGCTAAGCGCAGGCACATGTAGGACTGCCATTTTTTTGCATATCGACATAAAAAGGATAAGCAACAATGGAAGCTGGTTGAGCCTAAAACACGACATCTGGCAGTGGGCTTATGTCCCATGTCAGTTCGTTGATTATTTACTAGAATATAATTGTTTTCGCGTAAATTTTGTTCTCCTAATTACAAGGTTCTACGATAAGGGTTAAACACAGTAATTACAAAGTCAAAGCCGTTTCAATCGCCCTTAATATCCACGAAATCTTCTGCTACATTTCTATTGAGAATTAATCAAACTTTTGCTATTATATTGAATTTGTTTATAATCAGCCGTCTTTAGCTGCCGATTGGCTCACTGTGGTGAGCTAAATTAGAACAGCATATGATTCGTTATGGTTTCAATCTGGTTCAGACAACATTTTGATTAAAACATACTTCGTAAGGGAATTTAGGTAGTCTGCTTGTGAGTTTCGCATCAAGATCTGATATAAACCGTTTGAAAGGTTTGTTTACGTTCTCAGAGGTCATCTTTTTTAATTTCTTGTGACGGATAGTTCTTGTAATACACCAATGCTCGTAGGATCTATTTCCGCCATAAGACTGACTGTGCTTCGCTTGAAAATCAAAAGTACAATGTCAAATTCACGAGGTTAGTCATGTATTGATGGTAAGTGTTTTCTCTACCCGGCGATGATCTCTAACGAGATCAGTTGACAATTATTTTTAACCTTGGCTGTCTCACACTATTACAGTCAACAATAATAGTACCAGACTGTTACTTATGTGAAAATTAAGTGTCCTGATACTGATCTCAACACTTACATCAAGTGCCCTTTGTCACACAATTACTATATATATATATATATATATATATATATGTCTTTTTTTAAACTTATATATATAAGTTATATAGGTACTAGACATTCACAGTGAACCATATAGGGTACCTTCTCACTCACCAATTGTGGAAGACCATCAAATCTAAGGTGCAAGACCACATATTCATCTATTGAATCGGTGGCTCATGGCAATATGTACCCCGTTAACCGGAGCGGAATGATGCGTCCATACATTGTTAAAGCACCTAGACGACTCTTTAGCGATAAGTCGACATCCCGCACGACGCTGGCACCTAAGATGTAGCTCATACCGTAAGCATTGTTGGCAATTTTAATTTTACCGATCGTGCTTAAGCACCTTCGACTTTGTCATACGGTAGGTTTCGACACACGGTAGTGATTACAAAATTGGTCAATATTACAATTGTTACAACAAGGTTGTAAAATTCGTGGAGAAATTAACTTGTTAGCGAAAAAACGGTCTTATTAAGTTCGGTTTTATGTGCACTGTATCTTCAACACCAGAATATACGAACTATTACGTCGAGCCTATTTCTTTTGTTAATATTATTATATTTAGAAGGATAAGCAAATATGTGAAATCGAAACAGGCCTCAGAAAGACTTTTGTCCTGAAGTGTTTGATCAGAGAGTCAAATCTACTATAACCGTACAACGGCATCATGGTGTATTAAAATTATACTCACACGCCAACAAGGCATGTTATGATTAAGTAGATATATCCCATTCAATATTTGAGGGACTAGATCTGCCGATTACGTTGGCATTAATAGGTCCAGCAATGATAGGCGTATGGGTGCAATTCGGAATTTCTCACTCTAAATAAATGAAGTTAATGGTCATATTTATTATGCTTGAGTGTGTATGTATATATATAAACGGGGCCTTTAGACGACACCGAATGCTACGCTGGGTAGACAGGTTTAAAAAGCAAACGATAATTCAGATCCCAGTTTCCTCTAAGGCGGAGCAGTTATCTCCTTGTAGCCGCCGATCATCTGTTACTTGTCATTACTACGGAGCGCAACTCATGGTCCTCTACGCCCGTTTCACTTAACTGATAAATCAATCTTGAAGGTCTTACAGAGATGAAGCGACTGGACACGTCTTTTGAGCCTTGTAATTATACCCTAAACTAATGTTTTGTGTTTTACGCCCAAAACAGAATTAGCACAATGCCGGACAGTCAAGCGTCAGTACCCTGCAAACCTGTCGTGTTCAACATCTTTACTTGTCTCTCAATCGACAATGGATGTCTTGTCGCATAGGATTGATTCGTTATTCGCATATGATTTTCGATGCAAAGAACGGTTACTGCTTAAAGGCAGTAATAAGCTTGTGTGGCATAGCTACGGGTAAGAACATTTGTTTGCGGTAATTAAAAGGACTAATCTAAAGCGCGCGTTCGAATGCGGCGGATTTGGCAGTTTACAAGGTGACGCACAGTTCATTATATTACACCTTAAACGTCGCTGCACTAGTGAAACCGAAAATTGGTTGTTTAACCCTTTTTTTTAATAGAGTCCTTCAGCTCAATATAATAAATACAAGAGAAACATAATTCTTCTACGATGTGATCTTCGCAACCGCTGGCATTTTCCTACCTTTTCTCTTGTGCCGAAGCATTTTCTTTTTTTCTCTTTGAGATCTCTTCAAATACCCTCTCGTTTGCCAATACCATCCCTAATTAGACGCTACAATTGACTGCAGTCGGCTACCAGATGTCGGCGGTGAATTTTTCTAAAAACTAACGATGTCTATGGCTCTAAACGTACCCAAAAAAAACAGTCATGTGCTGTACGAAGCGGTGGCACATTCATCTTTTACCAGATAATCTTTCGCGCAATTTTCAGGTCGGCCCCACTATTGATAAGACACTTGCATTACCTTGGTGTTCTATATTTGGCTGATACTAAAAACAACAATAACACAATATTATTTGACCTGTTTCTTGTCGATACATAGGTAAAATAACAGCAACAAAACATAACGTGTATGACAAGAGCGCAAGCTTGATGCGCCGGTGCTAGGTTCCGATGTCAACATTTGCCGACGCGAATCGAGCAAAAACCGAGATTTAGTTAATAATTTAGTAACGATCTCAATTCAAGCCATCTAGAACCTATTACGATTTATTTTCACAGTGACCTTCAGAAAGCAATACGTCGTTTCATTTGCATTATATAGAATTAAGCATTGGTATATCGTGTGTGATGGGAACACGAGTACGACGTCTATGACTGCCACATCATAGGTGCATTTTTTTGCAGGATCGACAGCTCCTAGAGTAGACGATAGATGTTGCATTAAGCATATCCGCAAAGTTTACAACCCCGTCTGTCTAACAGCAAAAATTTATCCTGCCCTGTCCATTGCAAATTGAAAAGATGTAGAGACGAATCGGGAGATTCGTCTCTACATCTTTCTCCACATCACCTTACTATAATCTAGTAGTAAAAAGATGATTGTTATTGTATAGGATGTCGAGACCGAATGGCTGCTGCTGTATAACTCTTAAGGTGCGGCATGACATCACAGATCGGACTGCTTCTGGGAATTATAACCGAAGTTCATTGTTTTTCCAGAAACCAATTCCAAGCTTGTTGCATATAACTCAAATGACTAAGTAAGTTACATTTGGACGTTTTACAAATTTTCAACAGTTGATACATAGCTTTCCAAAAAAAAGTTATTTTTCCCCAGTTCATGTGGATTTTTTGCATGTTTAGCATGTAGATAATTTCTCAGCACATGCTCCCTTTACCAGCGTATCTTTAGCGCAGCTCGGCCTGCACACGCAACTAATTACAAACATGCTTGATGCTTGAGATGGTACCATCATACGTATAAGCTTCTCCTCCTGTTAGGGTATAGTAGACTCATTAATACTATTACTACTAGGTTTCAAACTCGAGCGCGATTGAATATAGACTTCATGCAGTGCCACGCATTTAGAGTTGACTTCCACTGGTTAGCAAACCTTCAGATTTAAATTCTAGAAATGGACGTCATGTATTATATATTTGTTATGAATATCTAGTGATATTATCCGCAACTATCTCATCTTACCATACGAGCAATGTCTAGTAGACGGCTAACAAACTCTGTCTTTAACAACACGCTAAAGCTATTAGTAGAAATTACAAAGATAAGTCGCATGTGGCACCTCTACCCACAACAGAATGCGATTCGTTCACCACGATAAATGCTATGGGCCTAATCAGATAAAAATTTCCCACTGAATTATTCACACGCATACACATAGACATGCACACACACAGGTACATCTACACAAAGCAAAACGATACTTGCCTTTAAAAAACTTTCAACAACCGCTATATCAAGATTGCTACGCAACGTCATCGGGGAGTCGACGTCTAAATAGTCATAGGCTAACAACAAACGCCTATTTTGCTAAGCAATGACTTTTTTACGGAATAGAAGTCATTTGCGAACCGAGCGTATCAGCCGGATCACTTTGCTGTGAGCTTGCACAATCAAAAGAATCCTTAATTCCTCCTTAAAATCACCAGTTGCTGTGTTGTGCTATTCGACCGATGGCTGCAAACTGCGAATTGCGTTCAGCACGCAAGCATCGCTTCGCCTTCGAACCGCTAAGGATTTCAGGCCTTCGTCGTTGTCGTCTTTTCTTCCTTCTCCCTGCGACCCTTCACCCTTTCTCTACTGCAACAACAACAAAAACGAAAAAAGAAATAGTTTATAGAAAAAGAAGTTGCCGCTTTGATCTTCTTCGGCTTTTTCTTGCATGCGGAAACTCTAGCAGATCTAGCAACAGCAGAAAACCATGACTGCTGCTGTTGTTATGTTTTGAGTAGCCGGTGTCGCAGGTCTTCAGGAGCTGTCGCAGGGCTGCAGGGGCTGTTGCAGGGCTGCGGTGGCTGTCACAGTATGATGCTGCGCCCGTTTTTTTTCGAGGAATAACAGTCTTCAGTCTGGCCGAACACCGCTGCAGTCGCAGCTGGAGTTACTGCTCCGGATGCCCCCACTATCGCTGCCACCAGCGCTGGTAGGCCGAACGCTTGTGAATGCCCAATTATGCCTCAAAAGTTCGTTAGCAACTTCTTCCGATTCGAACGAGTCAGCGAATGAATAAGCAGCTGAAAGAGACGAGGAAAAGCGCGAGCTGCTGCGTCTTCGAGTGAACGGCTCGTAGCAGCTATTACAACGTCTGATTCAGCAGCAACATCGCAACGTCGAAAAGAAGCCCGACGGCGCCTTGACCAAGCTTCCAAAACGACCCACCCACCATGCGTTTGTCGTTTGGCAAACGGTTGCGAGCTAGACGGATGAACTGTGTTGTCAGCGTGAGAGAATCTGTAAGGGTGGAGAAGACTGTCTGTGCGTTATTTTTTAACTACGTTCGTGCGTACGCGTATGTGTGTGTGTATATATGAGTTTATCTGTTCACAACAATGACGGAGCAGAAATGATACCGATAAAAGCAGTAGTATTAATCATACAGCAACAGTGGCGTCACTGCTCCCGCTGTCGCCTGATCACCAGTTGCCGCTAGATAACGAGAAGGCTCGGTTATCAGAAGCCAGGCATATTTGCTCCGATAGAGATCTTGGTGAACGTCTATTATAACTTCCGTAACGCACAGTCTACGATATCAGCCGTTGCTTCATAGACATTATCGTTATTGTCAATGTTGACCCTCATCGCCAGAAGCAGCCGCAATAGCCGCGGCTGCCAGGGATCAGCGGATGTCAATTGTCACCTCCTGCTGATCATATTCAGCTAGCATGGCCATCGATGTCAGCAGCCATATAAGGTGGGGCAGGGAAATGTTATTATACAACAGTCAGGCGCTCAGACATTCATACAGTTTGACGTCGCTCCGGAGCGATGGGTCCAGCGGCTCTGAGAGTCGACCCGATAAGGCGAAAAATTCGTTTATATGGCATGTGTTAATATCGTCTTACTTGCGTTATGGCTATCCACCGCCTAATACTGGGATCCTTGCAACTACTGTATTCTCACTGTTATCGATCTACATTGCGAGCGTTGAACTTTTTCTAGGGGCCCTCATTGCTGCTACTAGGAAATTTATATAGTTAATTTTTATATGATAAGAAACGTCTATAAGATAATTAAGTAAATAATGATAATACGCTACATTCACACTTGTAGCTATAGTTAACGCCAATATCATAATCAGTTGGGTCATTTACAGGGAAGTGTAGAGTGAGGCGACATTTTGCCACGTTCAAACGACAAACAGCTACGTGCGACCATTTGTGGCCTTTTTAGAAGCACGTATATATGTAGAAGGTTGTTTTCTTTTGACAAGGAGTTGGAGTGTCGTATCGATGATGACATATATTAGGACAACGGTTGCGGTCAGGTCATGTTGCAAGGCCTGTCTACGTTGCAAACGTTTGTAAGCGTCATAGTGATGGATGAGTCCGTCGAGGCTCGGTGACTAATGAAAACTATTTGGACACGATGATCACATTCAGCCGACACGTTTCGGATACACTTATAATTCTTACAGAAGTTAAACTGACCATTTAATAGGGTGCAAGGAAATCACTGAGGTGGCATATTTACTTCCAGATCTATTTCAGTTGCTATGTTGCTTATATTTAAACGGGTTAACTCATGGATAACTACGACGTAAAGCAACTGAATCCAACGGCGCTACGGGAATATATATATATGGAAACTAGGGGCAGATGTTTTTTATTTGGCCAAAAATTTAACATAATGATGGCGATCATTTAATCGTTTAATACAACTTTGTATCATCCGATCTCGGTCGTTTAAATATAGGTCGTTATTACGCAGATGACCACTGTGCTATTGTTCCACGAGCATCTTGATAGACGACAATGAGATCTGTGAGCGCGGGGGGGGGGGGGGGAGCGTTCATTAATGCGGGTGGCAACAAGCTAACCCAGATATCACTGCAAGCTACCGATTATAGATTATCATAGTACGCGTTAATAGGCAAGTTGCAATCATACTTGAGAAAGACGTATGCAACTGTTTACGACGGGGTACCGGACGAAGGATTTATCAAGTCTTCGTATAATATGCATTTGAACATTGTTCCAATCTTCTGTACGCATCGATGCCATGACTAAATGATAAAGATTTAGGGTGACGTAATACGCAATAGCAGGTGATTATAAATTTTCATTAGCGCAACGATAACGTAACTTGGCACAACATTTAAAAGTAGCTTTCTTTTGAATTGAATGCACCAGCAGATGACTAGTTGGGGCTTGAAGGATGATTAAATCCGCTGAGAAATCTTTGAAGCATTACACATACAATACCAAGATGTCTAAAATTACCAGTGATGAAGATGTCAAGACAAAATGTTTAAGACAATTATCAGATTATAGTAAATTACTAATTATTCTGTCATCCATATATATATACATATATATGGTACATTGACAAATACTTCTGTTATCTTCGTAGAGTGATAAGTGCTCAGTTACAAAGGTACGCTTGTATTGCTGCTTTATTTGTATCTATGTAACATAATAGATGAGCACTTTATAGATATAATAGTAGAAAAAACAAAATTAGTTTATACTGTAAACATTATTGTTTGTTTATTACCCAACCATTTTGTTTTTTCTAGTTTAACTCAATCACTCGCTGTGGCACATAAGTGCTTATATTTTATCCCTCATTTAGTTACAACGCCGCCCTAATCATAGTTCAATAAAATCATTAAAACTCGTTCTTCAGCTACTGCAGTTAAACGACTGCTTTCTGTTCCTTGTTTTTTGCCTTTGTTACCTTCATAACAGTCCTTATTAATCATCGCCTTATACAATACTTCCTTCGTTTTATCCCATATTATATATATATATTTATATATATCTATATATACGATCTCTATAACATCTTGCCGTCGCAACTCTGACTGTACGTTGCTCATTTTCACGATCGTGCTCTTCCTTGCATTTACATGTTAGTAGTTTATCTTTTTTGTAGGTTACTTTCATTTATATATATATATATATATATATATATATGCACCGTATAAACACGAACAACATTTGATCAATGATCTTTACATTGCCGCAAGGTCATTATGCCAGCCTGGCGTTTACTTTTCAGATCTTATAAGAAGCGGTCGTTAACCGTTACTCTGTTTCCTCGAACTTGTGAAAATAATGCTGTCAATGCAGCTTTCTCCTGGGCTGCGGTCGCGGAGCTTCGTTGAAACTCCTCTCTAAGGAAGACCTCCCCACTATCAAATCCGTATGCTGCTAACACCAGTATGTTTTAGTAGCTCCAATCCGATTTTAGCGGCTCTTGTTATCACTATCTATCTGGTTCATATGGTCAATTGTGACGTATTTTCGCTAATGTATCTTTATATGCATTTTGCTAGTACATTTGCACGTAGCTGACTATATCATCATACTAACTGCTAGCGAATCGGTGCTCCCCTGTCGTCGTAATTTCCTTCACTAGAGACGTCGTCGGCCGTCACCTACTCTCGTCATTAGGAGCTTGCCACTCGAACTTTTCCGCCATCTGCCATTGCTGACTTCGTTTTCCCACTTTACACTCTTTTAGTGTGGCTACATTCGGTGTAGTCGTACTGGGCTTATCAAGACAACGGCCGGTATTGACATGTCGGATCTGCTTCGTACCCTGGTCAAACATCCACATCTGGTTTCCGCCCATGTTGTGGCAGCGTATGAGTTTCACCGGGCCAGATGGAAGTGAGGCGTCCATGCAAGCGTCGTCCGCCATAATCTGCTGTCGTCTCGTATAAGCGAACACCTGATTGCCGCCAAGACCATGGCATTTGCCCATGTAGAGGACGTCGCCGCTTTTCTTGCCGTACGTGTCGAGGCACATTTCGCTGTCAAGATTTTTGATCTCGCCAAGATGGTAGTAATCGAGAGGCATATGCGATTCCGGATAGATATTCTCGAGGTACCATCGGAAACTCTTACACTTCAGCCTTTCGCGCAATTTCTTTCGTGAGGTAGTGTCGCCGCGATCAATCTTCTTTGCATGTGGATTAATCGAAAAATAAAAATCTTTCCATTCGTCTAGCCAGACATCGGCTAATCGGGCATTGTTGTGATTTACAATCTTGCCAGTGCCTCCAGGAAAGGTGTACGGTGTACTCTTTCTGAAGACGTGTCCAACATGTGAGCATGTCACAATCTCCAGGGTTCCGCCGCACATCCAAATTCGAAACGACATTTCGAGGTTTTCACCGCCCCAAATATCCATGCCTTCGTCATAGCGGCCCAGCTTTTCAAAATACGCCCTATCGATGGAGAACAGGCCACCGGCCATTGTGGGCGTTCGAACGGGCTGAGTGCGGTCTCCCCCGCGTCGGTCGTTTTCCCGCTGTGGAACCCGATACCAGCGAAAATTAAGTTTCCAGTTAAAACCGCCCCACGTCATGTCCGAGGCCTGAATATACTGAAAATTTTCATCTGAGATAACGTCAATAATAGGGCAAACGACACGTGTCGGATCTTCCGCGATGCGGGCGAGCAACGGCTCTAACCAGCCTTCGGTGCATTCGCAGTGCGCATCTAAAAATGTGATTACCTGTCCGATGACAGATTGGGCGCCGAGCAATCGCGCACGTATAAGACCCGATCGGGTTCCTGTCCGAAGCACGTGAACAGGAACGGGCAATTTAGTGACATATTCCTCAAGGCGCTTACCCAGATGGTCAAATTCCGACGCGTCATCTACAAGAATAATTTCAGCCAATAATTCACGCGGCGACAAGTTAATTATCGAGTGGACGGTACGAAGGAGCGTACTCCACGCCTCGTTATGAAATACAATGACAACTGAGGTTGTTGGCAAACGAGAGGGGTAGATTTTATCACGGCAACCTGGTAACCGCATGTCCGGTAACGACCTGTTGAGGGCGATTCGCTCAGACGCTAGCAGATTAAACTGGTTAATTTTAAACTTCTCCTTTCTAAGGTTCTCCTCTTCGGGTGGTATCTGTACAGCTTTGCCATTCTCGCCCGGCCAATGGGAAGGATTTTTACCAAAGCTTACAGGTGACCACTGAACGAAGAGCGAGTGAGGTTCGGCTTCGGGCTTCAGCACGGAAGTGAACTTCGGTAACTTATCTAGACATTCGGAACCTCGGCATTCACTGCTGTACAAAAAGAGTAGAGCCGCAATGACAAACCACACCAGCGATGTTAACAGGATCACCCGGCAGGTGTGCAGTCGAAGTACGCGTAATCCGAGCATTCTGGCGCAGCTAATGTGTACAAAGTTTCCTCTCTCTCGCTTTCTCTCTCTGTTATATATGAAGACAAAATGATACAATAGGTTAAAAACTAATGTATACGGTATCCTTAAAAATACTAACTATATCCTTTTAGCATACCACTTATGTTCGTCGAACACTTCTAAGTGATTGCTATGACAGGTAATCACTTCCTTTTCGTTAGATAATATTATAAAAGCTACATCACTAAATACACTCTGACAACTTTTCACGCCATGCGATGCATCGACAGGGTTCTCTACTTGAAACACGTTTGTCGCTTCGAACTTCTAGCTTCAGTCAAGGCTTGCAGTTATAAAATACGAATTCAAAGTACACGAAGAAAATGCGGTGGATAAGAGAGCAGTTATCATCGTCGCCCTTCGATGGTTATCCCGTGACGAAAAATCTCTCAGTCGATGCCCACAAAAAGGATAGACAATTATCATTGCGAGGCGCTTTTGATTGATGAAGAAAACGTTAAAAATATTTTTGGTCTTAACAGTAGCGCAATAACAGCAGTAGTTATAGAGATCACAGAATTACACATACTACGACGACGGTTTGCTACAATGTAAAGATCTACGGAACTATATTATTCTATTAATTCAAATTAAAGTCACATCTGAGTTGCAGCAGCACTCCATTGTCGATATGTCCATTTAAGTCACATCAATAGACACGATAGCAGCATCGATCAAGATGATCGGATACGTGATTAAAACAGAGTCCGGGGGGGGTCGACTGGTGTGCAGGCTGACTGCCTGGCAGTGAAGCTCATTGGCAGAACAGAGGGCCAGCCTCTGTCACATTTTGGCTAGTTAGGCGACAGTGACACCCGTCGTGTTCTTACAGCGAGCGCACATCGCAAATGGAGGCCAGATTACAGTTGCAGCTCTAGCCGTTCATGTAGTCTTTTGCTGCTAGCTTGTAGAATCTCCTACTAGAGCTGGTGGCTCTCGACCAGATTTACAGAAGGGGCACGCACAACCCTTTAGCGTCGCACTCCACGCACTCTGCTACTATTCCGTTGATTCGCCGTGTTAGTTTGCTATTATCTGCTTTGCCAACACCAGCAGGTGAAGTGGTGGCCATCAACGTCAGCATAGCCAACGTACGACTACAACTGTCACGACTAGCGGCAAGTCGAACTGTCTAGGGACATCTATGAAAAATGCGCGGAACTTGGATAGCGCGGAATAAACAGAATATGTCCACAGTGGAAACACTTGTAAGGGAGAGGCGTATTCTGTCTAGGAAAGGGACATCGATAAATAGAGAATGAGGAAGAAAAATAGGCCTCTTAGACTTTTTTTTGTTAAACAAGTACAGAATAGTAATAATAATAATTTGAACTGTTTATTTCCTAAAATAATATACAAAAAAAGTCTTATCGTTGGTAGAGCTGTTGGTAGCTTATGTTGATGAATATCGGGGAGGAATGTGTCGCTTCTTATTATTGTCTGGTCATCTACTCAGACAATTGTCCTTTGTTGTGGAGCCACCCAAGCTCGACTCAAACAGTGGCATAACTAGAACCCAGTTCCAGCCAAACCAGCTCCACGGCTGTTCACCGCGTAATCGACGGATGTAAATAATAACACAGAATGGATACACGCACCTATAGAACAGACAGGACACCGTTGAGAGTTCCAATCAGGATTTGTACAACAAATTGTGGCCGCATCTTTGTTTTTGCGTAGTGGAATTATTGTGGAAATAGTGGGAAGTATTGCCAAGGTGAGTACCGCATAAGCCACAACTAGACAAGGGATTTTTTTTAATATTCGATATGCTTGATTGAAGTCCATTAATTACAGACCTCTGTTTTGATTTGATCAGAAATTTGATTTGATGTTTAGATACGATTAGCTACGATAGGTGAGAAGTGCTGACTTCGTAACAACTGCTTTTTTTTTCGTATAGAAAAAATACTAAAAATATCTGCCATCGATGCAGTGGGGTTTCTGAATCTTAAGTCAAGCTGAATATTGTAGTAAATACTGCTTGTATGCAAAGGTATTAAAGGAGTACTGCATTTCCTGTTTTCGAACCGAAGTATTAAGAACTGCAAAATGTTGAATGCAGTAAAGTAAACAAACAAATGAAATACTGAATGGATAATTTTTTATAATATGAATGGAGTAAGTGCCTCATTCACTGATTTTACCCTCAGATGTCGGCGGATATTCCCAACCCAAGAGAAGTTATTCAACTTTTGGACGTTCTCGAATGTACATCGAATTTTCATAAACTGTCAGAAGAATTTCGATTACGATTTCCTGATCCGAAAGAGTATTTTAAGGTAAGAGAAATGCGGCTAAAGTACAATTCAGTTTATCGTTGGTAGGAAACTCTGTTAGGAAACGTTGTGAATATTTAATATTAATATTTATAAGTTCGCAACAGGCAGTAAAGTTGTTGATGACTATTTATATTACATATATTATATATCATTTTCTATATTGAATAAATGATGAAAAAGATCAAGCATAAATAAAGAGAAAAGCAGACCTTATTGTTCGTGAATTAGAGTTTTTAGGTTCTTTCTTGATGGCCTAATCTGCAGTAGGTTTACAATAGGTAGGTTATAGCGTGTTTTAAACACTAGTAGGTTAATAACGTATTTTGGTAGTAATAGTAAATTATTCGCACACTTGATCAATACAGCTAAATTTACCATTCTTAACACAATATATGACTGTATTTTTGTGTAATTTTGGCTATTAAGAGTATGTAATGCCATACTTGGTATCTACAAGTATTATACTTGTTTATTTTAGTGTTTCAAGGTGTGAAAATACATATCCGTTTACTGATAAGCTAATTGTATTGCACGATCGCTGTTTCACTAATTTCTATTATAAACAATTGATGCGCAATGGAAAAAAGCACAGATCTAACTGTACAGCGAATTTTTAGCAACTCCGTATCTGCTGCTTGGCGACTGGTGGAGCAGCATCACTTAGCCTCACAGTCAAAAATCGCGATTTGTTTTATGAACACTTTTACTTATCATGCGACCAAAGCTACATGACTATGATCATACAGCCATATTACTTGCCTTCTATCTTGCATCAGCTTACGGCAAGATGACTGCTCTGCACGAAAACTATATGCAATGCAGAGTAATCATCTGTATCTATCTATCATCGTTCTCCACGTACATTTTTAAGAGAGAAACGAACACGCTTTGTTCCTATCACTAGGTGTGCAGCGGACTAAGTCACCTTCTTCAGGGAAGTGATTTGCTTGATGGTGCCGCGCAAGAGCTCCGGGCGGCCTTTCTCATTTATGATGCATTCAGGTATTCATTGGAAAATGCTTGTTCTTAAATACGTACGTGCATTTTTTCCATCCATTCTTTATGTGTTACTATATGACTAAGAGGTATGCAATTTAAAAAAAGCATATCACCAGCTGATTCTATCTCTGGTGTATTTACTTTTTTTTAAGTATGTAGTTTTTTTTTACATATGTAGCCAAAGTTTCAGAAAGCAAATATTATTTAAGTATTTAGAACTTAGGTTTTGGGAATTATTTCGATTGGACCGGTTTTGAACTTTAGGCTATCTACGACATCCCATCTTACAGAGTGTAGGCAAATTTTTATCCTTTGTTTCTAATTTTATCTAACAGGGAAGGTAGGCCACACGAAAACCCGTTCCTGAGCTTATTGATTAAGCTTCTACACCCGTCTGAACAGGGAACTAAAGCGGGCCCTGGCTCATTGGCTCGTTTAACTCCACAGGCTCGTTGGTTTTTTTCACATTTGCTCGGCTCCCCAAGAGATTCTGGTTCTACGAAAGCATTGCTTATGATGACGGCCGAAGAAGTTCTAGCTAAACTACCTACGGAATGCGATACTGTTTGTGATACGAGTAATCTTCAGGTTTGTTTTCTATCTTGCCTTAATCAGCGAAATTCCTACTATCTACTTCCATATCACAAGAAAAATCAGACGTTTATTTATCAGAATGGGAGCTCCTTGGTTGCCCCTGTTCTTCTACTTGCTAATAGCTAATCGTATTGATCGCCTTGAAGCCAAACTTAAAGAAAACATTTTTGTTTTCTTATTTTAAATTAATATTACTCTATTGAATTGATGGGCCTTCTGCCATTTTTCCGGTAATGCAATAATCCCATCACTGTGTTTTCTAAGCGAAGGGATGCAACAAGTTATTTTCACATATCCATATTGAAACCAAATTAGCGCCGTTGTTGGAGTTCTGTGGGATCCGAAGCAAATAACAGTTTGATGCTATAAGATTCGGGCTGTAAGGCAATTGTGTTAAAATTTTCTGTCCAAGTTTTCTCGGTTTCTACTGGGCAGCTAGTTGTATGTGGTCTGTCATCGCTACGGCGGAAGAC
>NW_019213062.1:0-5631 GCF_002532875.2 Varroa jacobsoni | reverse complement strand
TGTTTTTTTCATTTTCATATTTTTCATCACACGTGATGAATCGCAGTAAAGATAATTTTATTTCGTTGCTGTGGAGTGTTACAGATGAAAATACATTTGAGTAATTTCAATTGCGGCAAGTCGTGTAGCACCCAAACAAACGAGCTTCTATTCGTTTGCTTTTTTCAAATCGGTTAAAACTGTTTAGTCATGAATGTTTAGTTTATTGGCGCTGTCATTGGTACTCACGTTCTAATCTTGCTCAATTTTTGCAGTAACTTAATTAATACTTTCATACTTGATCGACCACTGCGAGAAGAGTCTCTCACGCCGAAATTTTCAGAACGAATGTAACGAAACCATTTTTAGACTGCTTCTCCGACAACGCATCCTGAAAATAAACAACATTTTTTTTAATGTGGTTGTGGGCAGCATTTGTCTTTATCGTAAACAAATTGAAAAGTATAAGTAATTTTCTCAAAAATTTTACTTATCTTCAAAGCGATCTATCCTAAATATAAACAAGGAAACTTGAGGAAACAACACAAAGCGATCTATCCTAAATACAAACAAGGAAACTTGAGGAAACAGCAGTGTTAGCACATCTGCTACTGTGAAATCTCGGCTTTACAATGACACAAACACCGACCCGATGCGATTCATATCTTTAAAGCCAACCAGCTAGAGAAACTATGTTTCTATAACCCAGTATAGTTGCTCTTCTTTGAAGACACTGAAATTCAAGAGGGATGATTTGTTCTCATATTTTGCGGTGACCAGGCTCTGTAAGGCCGATTTGTGAATTCGCAGGAGTTTAAAATGTTTGCTCCAGTAGCTTTTTTTTATTCAAACATTGATAGCAGCCATAACACAGATATAACAAAGTCGTGCGTGCCATACAAAAATGCAGTTAATGTGCACTTACGCACTTTTTTGTGTAAAAATTTTACCGTCATGTATCTCTATTATTAAAAACGCTGAGATCAGTATATAAAAAATTTTGTTTTTCTTAATTGAAAATTAAGTCAAATGTTATGCTCCTATGCACTCTAGAACGATAATATTAAGCATCATTATCTTCACCAGAGAGGTGGAACAACCATATTGTCATTCTGTACATAAACAACGAATTTGATTTTTTCTTTCATGGTAATTTGTTTCCTATAGGTTCTTCTCATGGAGCAATTAGCAGAACTCCCTTCGGTAGATCGCATTGGTGTATCGCGGGTAATACCAAATCCTCGTGTTGACGGGGACCTTGCAGCTCTTGATGCCGAGGCCGCGCGAACCCTTCGACGGGACTCCGCCGTCGAACTGTTGTCGCACAGTGACGCGTATGGAAGTTTTACCCCAGTATTCTATCGTATACCTCCACCTTTGCATCTTGGTGAAGACGCTCTTACCTGGATCGAACCTGTGTCCGAATATGTTGATAAGTTGAAAGTAACTAGCATTAATTAGTCTACTTTTATTTTTGACGGATATTAAGTTCATTTATGTATAATTGATTGGGGTTTCTTGACTGAATAGGTAAACTCTTCAGTACGTATGTGCGATGTGGTCCCAGGGACACATTAATAGTGGTATAAGCTGAATCAATTAATGATTAACATGTCAGATGTAAACCAAACAAAAAACGCAAATTACCTTAAATCCTTTTTAGAATTTTTTACTATAGTACAAATGTGTTTTCATTTATACGTGTGGGTTTTTGCAGCCATTTTGGGATGAATCGATGTGCTCATCAAGTTCCGCTGGAAGTGAGACAAAACGTCTTTTGGCTCGCGCACTCAAACAGGCATTGACGCCAAATCAGCAAACTCAACTACTGGCTGATTTGAAAAAGGAACCGCGTAAAATTGTGCAATTAGGCCTGACTCCCTCGCGGTTACCCGATCTCGTTGAAAATAACCCTACCGTCGCAGTCGAGGTAAGTGACGCGCGCGCATGTCTTGTGGAGCGCCGTATGTAAATAAAGGGAGTGTGCGCTGTCATGGCAAATACAAGCTGGTTTGAAATTTTCAAATGTAATCTATAAGGGTTGCCACCCGTGGTGTGTTATCGGTCACTATAAAAGCAGGCTTCAGACGCCTATTTGTAACCAAATGAGTATACGCGAAAAATATCTCGAGATAGAAATCATATGTTCGTTTAACTCGTAGTATTGATCTTTTGTTTTCTAAATGACTTTGTAAAAAACGTATACATGCAAGCGATTCTTACTGTGGTTGTTATGTCATGCTTAGAGTGTTTTTCACCGTATGATCTGTATTGTTAGGTCCTTATGATGCAGCGGTCTGATTGTACGCATTTACCAGAATTTTATTCAGCTCTGGTCAACATGGAACTATCGCTGCACTCAATGGAGGTGGTTAATCAATTAACGACAGCGACAGAACTACCAGCTGAGTTTATTCACCAATATGTGTCGAACTGCATCGCCACCTGCGAAACCATCAAGGATAGGTACGAACAATGATACATTCATTACAAAAGCCTCATTTCAAGTTACTGAATCGCAATTTTTCGAGAAAGCATCCGTTTTTTTATATATATAACTTGTTTGGTCTGACACCCAGTGTAAATGAGTATGTAATCTTTTGGCCTCGCTTTTTCCTGTTACAAGTGAAAAATGTTAAGCGGCCAACCTACGAATCAATAGGACAAATACACGTAAAAATAAAAATATTAAGCTATGTTCAATTGGCCGCCATTGGATCACACAGGTACATGCAGAATCGGCTTGTTCGTCTTGTCTGTGTGTTTTTGTCATCGTTAATTCGAAATCGCCTAATTGATGTTCGGGAACTGCTAATTGAAGTGCAGGCATTCTGCATAGAATTCTCACGAATTAAAGAGGCTGCCTCCTTGTTCCGTCTGCTGAAGAACGTCGACTGAGGAGAATGAAGCATTTGATACCGTTACTTCGATTGTATGACAGCATGTGCAATCGGTTCGAATCCCGATTGCTGCCAGGGGCATGGGTAGGACGTGAGGAGCGGTGAAAAAAGAACTCTTCTAAAAAGCAAGTCCGCTGTTTTATGGGACTTGGAATAACTTCTGCAGTATTACTTACAGCCACATCTCTAACATGCTTAGTCAATGCAGGAGAGACGCGTAATTTCGCAATAACACTCAAAACTCACCTGTTGAAAGAAAACACAGATGTGTACGTTTCACTTAATAATGACGACATGTACTGTATAACTGTATAAAGAATAGCGGTTGATTGTTGAGTAGCTTGTATTTGCAAATATATAAAGACTGTGTACAAAAACAATAGAAGTGTATCTAGTGTAAATGGAATAAAAAAATATATGGCTTATTTACTTTCCAATTTATCCAAGAGTCTAGTCGACGTATTTTCTATCGTCTACATGCTCAAATAAACGTGAATAGTATTAGTTAGTTTCCATTTTTATTGTCGCTTACTTAGTCATTTAGTGTCATAAAATATGTGGGTCTTTTTTTGGAGTTAGTAATCTATTCAAAATTGATGCTTTTAAAAGATGGTGTACAGCCATAAACTGTATTTATCGTAAAGAATCTACGAATGTGGTCACTAGTGGAAAGGTTAGTGAAAAGGCCCCTGGGAAAAAGTTGTCATTGAATATTTATAAAAATATGAATAATACCAACTATTCCATCTCTCCTAAACGGTGAAATTTGTAGGAGCTGTTGTGCTATAAAAATAGATATAGACAACCATATAAATAAGTAGAAATTACAAAATGATTTAATTCTCAATTATTATATTTTGTCCGTATCAGTACCAAAGCTGCCGACCTCTTTAGTATACCAAGGCATAAAAAGATAATAGAACTGGCTAGGAAAATAAAACACAAACCGAAGAACTCTTGAAGCAGTGATGATTCGAGCTCTCGACTACTAAAGCACGTAGATTGGTATACTCCTTGGGAAAAGGCCGTATCTCAACAACTTACGTGACAATGACTAAAGGTGGGATAATGATTAATGATGATGTAATAATTAATGATGAAGTTTTAGATGTGTAGCATTTGCGCGTTTGCGTCTTATTGAATTGACGGTCTTTAACCGGTGGCATTTTTTCGTTATATACATGAAAGTAGCACGGTACAATAATTTCAGAACAATCGAAGTATGACCAGCAAGTTGATTTTTGTGTGAACTTGTAAGAAATTGAAACTAAGGTCTGTATCATCAGAAATTAAACTTAATTTAGACTTCTATATTAAACGGTAGGGAAATTAAGTTTTGAGAAGTGAGCCTTTGAAAAATGCCATTATATTCAGCTCGACATTTCTTTGATTACGCGGATCTTGGTTCTAGTTTGCCTGAAAGACAAACGGTTTTTTTGTGTTAATATGTTATCTTCGAAGGGGAAGTAACTGGCAGTTTTGATGCGGTTTGCGTTTTCTTACATTACAAGGGCGTTTAGCATTGCGACTTGATTTATAAATTAAATTTTATCTACAGTGGATATTACAAACTTCTTTTTTCGATATTTTGAGACGAAGCTAAGTTTTAGGCAATCCAAATTAATTCTCCCATTTTTGTTGGTTCTATTATTTACGCTGGCGTTTGAGTTGCGTTGTTTATTTATACTCTGCTACAAGTTTATGCTCCAGTTGTCTTGACCACTTTCGAAAGGTATAAACTAAGTCTTACGGATTTGCATGAGGGTTAGAGGTATTCGTACTAAATTAATGAATAAAGTTAGAAGTCGAATCTGATTCTAATCACCATTTCCAAATGAAAATCACTTTAAAATATGATTTTCATCTTTACATTATTTATGTTTAGAGAGTTTTTGACAATTTGTGTAATAAATTATGAATTTCGAGAAAAAGCGTAAGAAATCAAATTATTTAGTTATACTACCAAATGAATTCATGTCTTAGAAAGATATTTTATTCTAATAGGGGGTAAGCTACTGCTCCATCCTATTTGTATTGAAAGGTTTTACACAATATATACCTTTCAGTGTCGACAGTGCCTAAACATGCTCCATGAATTCGATTCTTTTGGGTGAGCAGCCTTGGTTTTACTATGATGTAAAAAATACATTTGAAAAAATTCGGGCTTACGTAAATGGTCAAGGCTTTCCCTCAGGCTCTAACGCCGCTCGACTTCATATCCACCGTGAGTCAAGTGGTGACATCTACTTGGTAATGCGAACGCTAACAGAAGGTATCTTTCTTGCAGGTCATAATTTACTATTATTTGTACATAAATTCGTACATAGTAATTAGTAGTAGACGCATATATTAAAAAACGTAGGGAGAATTTTCTAGATCGGGGTACCAAGGGCAGGGAGAACAGTACCAGGCAGAGTAGCGACAGCGACTTGGTCGCAATATTAAAGATGAAAACGGAAAACACATATATCTCCCCCAAAAACATGGACTTGAGACTAACAAACCAATACAAGGATTACTAATGGAGAAATAATAAACCAATATTTTGGGTATTTCGCCTAAAGCTGCTTTTAAACATTATTTCACAATAGCTTTTGATACTAAACAAAGTGAATCTGTGCCTGCTTTGCATATGTGCGTAGTAAGCAAACACGTTGCCAATATAAAAGACCTAAAAGAAATCTACAGTAAAGCTTTTCCTGCCATCATTGGGTAAGTAAAATGCAGACTTGCATCATGCAAGTAAAATGGG
>NW_019212918.1:230871-272975 GCF_002532875.2 Varroa jacobsoni | reverse complement strand
TATATATTACATACTTTATAATGCAGCCTCTAATGTAGCTAATTTAGTAGGCTTTTCAAAAACCAAGACTTCTCACAGGTTTACTATGCCTGCCATCCCAAAAACATCCAATCTGTTTACATGAGTGATTCATATTTAATCTTGGTGCAGAAAATCAAGATAAGTTAGCAATGCGTAAAAGATTTTGTAACTAATATTTTAAAGGCTATTAAAAAATAGGGTACCGGCGTACAGATATACGAGTTGGTACTAAAAGGTCGATCCATTTAACAGTATCTTTATCTATGTGTTGATTTTTTGACAGCTGAAATCGCCTTCTGTTTTGGAAGTTGTAAACTAACAAAGATAAGTACAGATAAGCTATAGATGTTCAGTTCAGGCGGACGATACTTATGGGTAGGACCAGTATGTGGAACATATCAGTTAGGTCTGTTCGGTTTTCAAATTGTTTAATTAGCTCACTTGTGTCTCTTGAGAAAGCGATTTTTTGTTATTACTCGATATTTATTAAAGCTAATTTCGGTCACCCTTAGTATGACCAATAGCTTTCCCTACGCAGCGAAGATTTGAGTCGGGCTCACGCTTGTGGAATACCTCGTATACTGTCCTCAATTGATAGCAGAAACGATTTCTGCCCATAGCCAATGATGGATGGATGGATGGATGGATGGAAAGCAAATTACGTTCGCCTCAGTTGATCAAAGATCTGCCAGGTGTCACAGTTAGTACGGTAGATATTATTAGCTATATATATTGAAGAAAGGCAGACCTAATTCCAGCTTAATGTAAGGTAATACTAATTATCATCAGGAAGACCTGTAACGTTCGAGCCGGGTAACTTCCTGAAGGTCTGGATATGGGGATCTAATTTTAAACATTCGAGCGAATATTATTAATAACATTATTGCTCGGTTTGTACTGTAGGCTTTACGTAAAATGCAGCTTGGGTTGTTTTGACCTTTCAAATCGTACGATCGTATGTCTAACGGACAAAAAAACGATGGAATACATCGTAGTACATTCGAGCGTTTTCTCTTTACGGGTAATAGTTCTCTGTTCGGTTCTAACCGTTCGCGAACGTCTGCTTAAATTACACTGACTTGTAGTTTACGTACATACCCATTGTATTTACTGATACTGAACCCATACCTTGCGGAAGATGATGTTTATGTGCTAGTATTTTCTGTTATATAGAAATGTAGTGGAAATGCAATCCTTATTCGCCCTTTAATCTCCCTCTATTCGGCCAAATGGAGAGTAGGCGCTAAGCAACAGGAAAACCGGTAAGCAGGGGGGGCAGTGTTGACATAGAAACGCAAATAGATGTATGTTTGTTCAGTCACGGTCAACACTCCAAACATGCAGCCCTTACAGATGCCAAAGCTTCGGGCGGCAACGTCCGCTTTTATAAATCCATAAAGTAGCCGGTGATTTTTAGGTGTTTTGCGGTCGGTCCATTGCTCCGCTATGTGTGTGCAATAAATAAAAACTGCGGTCACCACCGGGAGCGTCATCAGCAGCCTTCTGTACTGCGTGTGTGTAGATGTGATAGGAGTAGCCTTTTACGTTCGCGCCCCCTTCCTCTCGCCCCGCCCCCATTCTTCTCCCACACCGTCTGTCTCGCTATAATAGAGAGTCCATTCTCTGAAAACAACATTGTTACCCCATCGGGCTCTTCTTAAAAAGTGAGAAACAGCTCTGATGCTGTTAGCCATAATACAAATCTTTTCCTAAGAGGATCTTCTTTTCACACAGCCCAGACGTACTTTTGCCTATTTACACTTTTTCGTTACCTAACAAATCACAGTGTAGTTGCGCTAACAACAACCGGCAAGTTCCTCCCATCCCCTACTATTTACATCCTAAATTTTGCTAAAATAATTTTAAACAAAGTAGATATCTGTGCTGAAAATCTGGCTAGTATCCGTAGGACGCAGAGTGACAATACGTATGGTCAAAACAACGACTTGTTGCCGCTGCATATGAGAATACCAATAAAGCAACACTGTAGTATGTACAAGTAATAACAGCAGTAAAAACAAATCAAGTTATGCAGTAAGGCTGTATGCACTATAGCGTTGCCTGGATAACCTCTAGAGTAAGTTGATTAGATCCACACAATCTATGTGGGTGAACAGAGCTATTAATATAGATACCATTAACATAAACCAAAGTATTACATTGAGAACTGGCCTTAGCGACATCTTTTCTACTACGAGACAAACAATGTAATCGCAATGAAAGCACTGCCAACGTTGCCCCACTGCTACGATCTTGAATTTTATAGATTAAAACTAGAAACATAAGCCACTGTGTTATTTTCGACACCCTCTGCATTTACTCAATCAAAAACGTATGATCTATCAGGAATAAAATTAAAAAGATAAACATACTCCCGTACGCTTTGTTCACCAACGACATTTGCTTTAGGCATTAGTCTTATCAGAAAGATTCTGTGAATGCAATTGTAATTATCTGGATAGAAACAACGCTATGAAACTTCAGCGAAAATAATATGACGTTTTGTCGGCATGAATGTCTTTAGTGTACCACAATATATTTTCAAGGAGATAAGCGTTCGTCGTCATGAATCGTCAGCAAGCCTAGGTCTCAGGCTCGAAAAGCGTGTAGGAAGGGAATAGGTACTTGGAATTAGAATGAGCTTGCGTCTGGAATAGGCGCTTCTGGAGTATATTTCCGGATGGTCCAGACATTACGTCTCTTCGAACGTTTTATAGCTCTTGTAAGGCTGGCAGCGGTGTGCGCGCCCCGTCTCGACAGGACGGAATACGTATTGGAAATTGAAATGCTTTATTGACTAAATATAATTTCCATTACCTTTGGCCATCTTCTAATAAACTAAAATGGGAATTTCTGAACATTTCATAAGCGGGTGCAAAATCGTACTGGTTTTTAAGACTTTGATGAACTTACGTCACTTGTGATTGAGCGTGCCAAATATTAGACAGTCAATATTATACGTAAGAAATATAAGAACAGTATCTTCTAGAACCCTTTCATTAAATAGGAAATCACCGCATTTCGATCAGGGAGGATCACTGCCTAAAACTTTGCAGGAAGAAAGCGATTCTCACGAAATAAACGTGCAAAAAAAAGTGGCCACTCCAGAACGTAACCTATTTGAAAACAGGTGGCAGCATCCTATTGTGATTACTACCGTATGAATGCTTGGAAGCTGGATCTCACATACCGAGCAATTACGTGAATAGAGAAAAGTACACAGGTATTTATCTCCGGAACGTAATCTTCTATTATTTGACAAACATTTCTAATCGTTATGACTTAGCTCATCGTAAAGCGGTCCAAAACATGTCACTTAGACCTAGGCTCGAATATGAGCAATATCCGCTTATGTATATATACACACCTTCAGCTCTTCCACCCCTCTACCGTAAATTAGCTAACAAGTTTTCGAACGCGATGCTCGAGAACATAGATCGCAAAGTGAATGCTATAACGAAAGTCTGAGAGCAAAAAAAAAAACAGGGACCGAGAGTAAATTTGAGTTAGGTAGGCGACAGTTGAGAGAGGGAAAAGGGGACCCATTCCTTGATGAGGATTTCATCAAGATCACGAGGGGTTCTTACATGAAGCGTCCTACAGCGATACCGCCGTCTACATCCACTCGCCCATCATCCGCGTTCGGTACGCGGGACGCGGCCTGCTACAGTCATAAATTGAATTGCAGGCTCACGGTAGTGAAGCGAAATCACGGGAGCGCGCCAACGAGCGACCAAATACGTCCCAATGGCCCTCAAGGGACTCATTAATTTTCTTAGCATTATCATATTATCATCATTTTCTTCACGGATATCATCTCGCTCAAGCACATTATTTTTCTCTGAGGAACACCAACGCTTATTTCTTCAATGAAACTTTTCTTATTTGTAGACATTTTGTGCGCATAGTATGTAATGAAATCGAATTAGAGCCAAATTCTAATATGTAATCACAACATATTGGCCTATTCCTAATCCCTAACGTATTACGTTGCAAATGATGCCCGTATATCTTATAAGCGTCGTGCATTTTTTTTTAAGACAGATGTCTTTTTAAGCATCCTTCGTACGTGTCGATGGGAAGGTTGTGGGAGCTAAAGGAAGCTACATTTTGCTAACATTTTTCCGCATTCTTTTTACCTCTTCAAATGGCAGCAAAATACATACGTTGAGATCTATAATATATATGGCGGTATTTCTTGGTAATAATCGACAAATCTCGATCGGCTGAACCGAAATGGCTCCCGGAAGAAAATTTAAATTTTTAGGTTAAAAATTACGTTTGAAGGTTGAAAAATTAACATATTGTCCTACATAAAGAGATTTTACATATTTCGATTATATACCAAAAGCAAAAGCTTGAGGCCGTACCAATAATCTTACACAACACTGTCGCGCTCGCTGTTTAAGAGCGAAGCTTTGCTCGAGTAAATGGCTGGCACTGGCGCATCGTCAACGCAATTGTAATACTCGTAAATGCCGAGATACACGTCAGTTCGGTACGATCGGTGAGATTGTGGACACGGTCTTTACGGAAGCTACAGTTTCTTGACCTAACGCCTCTAAAGGATGTCGATGTGCGAGCCTGAGTGGACCAGGGAACGAGGTCCCAGCAGCCGAAAATGAAATTTTGGCTGAAGTAAATAGAATAGGCGCCGCAGTTATAATGATGGCTCGACATGAAGGTAATCACATTATTACCCCCTAAAAGAGTGCTGACCGGGAATTACTCTATGTCTAGATAGTTGATAAACTTAGCTTAGCGCGAACTATGCCCACGCCATGTGCTCGAACAATCAATTTTTCGTACTTTCGTCGCTATTATTGTATGGGGGAGAAGTATTGCTCGAATAGATAGCATTCGTTCTACTAGTATATAGTATTATACTGCCAGCACAAACGATGTTTATTCGAGTATAAAAACATAGCATAGAGGTATGTTTGTTTCTTATAACAAGGATTTAATATAACTGAGGCGTTCGTGACATCTCGTTGTGAATCCAAGATAATGAGTGAACATCCTTTGCGAAAAATAGAAAAGAAATCAACTTCTATAACATCCCATGTAGAGGCTGTGTACGACGATGAGGAGAAGCCGATGGCCGACCTCACTCATGTGAGTCCAAGAAATAGTTCATAAACCAAAAAAAGCCTATAGGACTTTTACTTACTTACTGACTCACTTAAAATTCAGCGTAGCATGAGTTAGGTGAACCCCTGCAAAGTCCTTAATTAAGGGAAGCTAAGACCCAAGTAAATGTTGCGTGTCATTTCTATACGATTCATCTGAATAGTAGTTTGTGCATAGTGCCATCATCTATAGAATTCGTATAATGGTAGGCATGACCCGAAAATTGTATATAGAATCCAAGACGTTTATTTGTCAAAAGGTAAAATTTATTCAAATTCGAATCTTGTCTGCTTTGTACCTAAGCCTGTAAAAAGGTTTCGAAATTATAGACAAGTCATCGTTCCGCCATATTTCAGTCTAGCAAGCGACCGAGAATTTTCCTTATTTTTGTAAAGCTAAATTGTTGATAACAGTGGCGAGAATTAGAACAATATAGATGGAAAATTCAAAATATATCATTTTATAAGATGACTTCCACGGAATCGTTTCTAAATTTATAGGTTTAGAATACCTGATTGAAGTGCGTCACTCGTAAACTCAATTTGAGTTTGATAATTCAGAGTTTCTATAGGGACTCAACATAAGGATATGGGCAGGCCATTCGAGCTAAAATTACTCAGCCACCTTAACCCTCGCCCCTGCCCCTCTTCACTTCACTTCACTCCATTCACTTGACATAACCGTCTGCCTATTTTATCTAGACTCGTACAGATCATAAACGCCAAGTGGTAGAACAACCTTACTCATAATCTGTATGTAGGCAACCTAGGTACGATTCAAGCGTAACGGTTCCAGCAGAAGTTTCCCAATAATTAGTAGGTCTGCTCTCACCCCACTTTACCCTATATTGATCGCTCGTCATTAAAAGCGGGAATGCTTCTCTTACATATAAAGTAACAATTCTTCTAGCCTTTAGTTTAATTTTGTACCATATAAATTGACTATGTCGTAACTGTGGATTTATAAACTATCTTGTAATCAATAGCGCAGATTTAAGTCGCAAGAGTCCGCCTGCTGTGACGGTGATGAAACCGTAAGGTTTTGCCAATACTGATGATGGGCTTAACTTTGCGTCGCCGTTGTGTCAAGTCTCGAGAGTTTTGTTAATTAAGCTTGTTTATGTTCTTGTTATAAACGAAGAAAAAAAAGTAAAGCTAACTATAGTTGACTACTGGACCGTGTTTATCATGTAAGTAGTGAAGTTTTCAATGGGTACGTGGTACGTGGCCGTAGTTGCTACATAAGATAAAGAATTACAGTACAGTCGTTTCTACATGTGGTTCATAGGAAAGGATGTACCATCATTGTCGTTATTATATCATTATGATTGCGTTCTTTTTGTTACTTCTGTTGATGTGAAAATCGTCCCTTCCGGTGAAGGTCTGGCTATTATTGTTGGCTGTACTGTTGATGCTATTGACAGACCAATCGAAGGAGCGTAAGAAGAAGCTTGGGGTCGATAAGCTACTAACATAAGGAGAACCAAAAAGAGAAACGAGGTGGCCCTCGGGCGGTACGAACCCGCCGAGGGCTTGCCCAACTGAATAAATAGGTGCATTTAGCTCTTGTCTCAGTATCGACAATGTTTGAGCCACTTTTACGATTGGCACTTTACCACTGTTTCTTTAACTGGTTCCAACTTGTTATCAAGGGTCTATTGTTATGAAACCGATGCCGTCTAGGTGCGTGTGCTTAGTTGTTTTTACTCATGATGTGCATGGCATACGAGTTATTACACACAGAATGGTTTTAGTTTGCCATAAGTCACACTTTCGCTTGACGGCACGCGTCTATACGTTTTAAGAACACGATACGTGCAAACAATTTCGTATTCAGAAATAACGACTTTTTTTCCGTTATCTCCGACGCCAAAGATTTTCTTAGTTTGGCCTGTAATGCACATTTGAGCTTTTCATACTGAACCTATTCGAACGGCAATGTGCTTCATATGAGTGCCGCAAATACGTTTTCCTGTAGAATTGGTCACCATATATACTTAGCATGCACACCGTATGTTAAGAAGAGAAAAAAGAAAAAATTAATTCGTGCCCGACTTCGTGTCAAACTAACTATCTAAACGAGAAGCAGTTGGTGGTTAAATATTGAAGAGCATTATCCGTTCTTCAAAATAGCATAGGAAATATGTGGCACCGACTTATACATTATTCATACAGAGGTAACCCTTTTGACGCCTGAGCACCAGCAATCACCCTGCCGTGCTATATAATAGACGGCTTAATTATGAAACTTTTTTTTTGTTCGTTTCCACAACGAGATCACTTTAGTAAAAGTAACTTAACCGTATCTTAAGTAATATCTAGAAATTTTAGACAATAACTTTGAAAGCAAAATTCAGGAAGCTTGTAGTAATCTTATATCATTCGCCAATCTTGTTTGCCATCCAATATTGTATAGATAACCAGTACTTTCAATATTAATATTATTTTTATATTATATATGTATATATAAATTGATATTGTTTTGTCAACTATCGCGAATATTTTTGACAAATTAAATAGAAGCAGAGCGTCCTTGGTGGCGACCGTACTAATATGACCGAATGCCCAGCTTCCGACTAGACGTGAGACAAGCCTCATGAAAGCTACTTGTCGTTCGATATATTATAGTGTAACAAACAAAAAAAAAACAAACTAGATTGAAATATCGTGTGTACGCTGCCGTGCTACGTACGCGTGTGAAGGGCAAACGGCTTGCCTGTAGCGGAGTATAGTTATTTTAGATATCGTTTTTTACGTTTTTAGCTCATCGATCAGCTCGCGCCATTTAAACGATAGCTATCCTTGGCGCGGCGAAAATGAATGACTCCCTTTTTTGGTAGGCCATGACTCTCCTCCAGATTCTTAATGTTGTCCTTTTTTATGTTTGCTACTTCCTCTCTCTCAGGCCAATCTCTGTTGTAGCCACCTTCGGCTATCGTGCCTTATCCAGACCCACACGTTCCGAGAATGTGTTTGCACACTTTTCGACATCTTAAATTTATGAATCACAGTAGCAATTTGTATGGATGAATTGTCTGATACTCGCCGGCTATCTACACGCTCTTATCGGTGGCAGTGTTGTCCCTTTCGTCTCGTCCTAACATGGTCTTCGAGTATAAGCGACTCCTTTATCCTGCCAGTCCTTCTTTTGACATCCGGAGAATGTGTCACCTTCTACTGTCGTTTTACTTCATTTTCGTAGCGTCGTTATCTACCTGTCTCGTTCCGTTCTTGCTCTCTAACCCCGAACATCCACCAATACCGACCCACCGCGTTTCAACCGAGATTTTTCACACACGGCCAATGCCGTATTTGAACTCTTCTTGCGATGTTTACTTATACTGCATATACGTATCATACACATAGGTGTCTAACATAGATAGCATATCCTATTCTGTCAGCTTCTACGGATATGTCGAATTCAAAATACGCGGTGCTGATATTGTCAATTTGGTAAATCGGTTACAAGAAATCAAAAACAGAGCTGCTAGACATCCATTTGGCCCTTGAATGCAGGAAGTTCCGCCGCTTGTGTCAGACTGCATAGTTGATCAATTATAACTCACCGCTTTCTTAGGGCTAAGACACGTCTCTCATATGGAATTTCAAAACATCGTAATTTCATTCTTCCACTGTTTTTGTCAATTATTTGAGTTTATTCGAAGAATCTGTTTTCATACGCATTCGGCACGGCCTTGGTAAAAATAATGAATTTTATTTCTATAAAGATAGCACCTGCATGCTACCATCGCAATATAAGAGCACTACTTGTTCAGAATTTTCCGTATAGGTGTGCTAGATGAGGAGGTTTAAAGAATACCCCGCCAGTTCCCCAGAGCTGGCATCAATAAGGTCTATCTTGCAGGGATACGTCGGGAAGTGTGGGCATGTTCTAAAATATATGAGCGTACAGTGTCAAAGTAACTTATGTAAATCAAATAACATTGTATCGAGCAGAACAAAAGTATGTTTGAACATTCGCGGCAAAAAGTTACGCTAATTCACACTGTGTATATATTCTTAAGACACCCTATATATATATATATATACATATATATATATACAGTGTGTCTACAGGGGTATATATATGTATATATTACACCCTTGTTTCTAATGTTAAGGAAGTATTTTCTCCTGCAATAAAATAACAAACTTGTCATTGCGACGG
The DNA here is from genome assembly GCF_002532875.2 of Varroa jacobsoni. Taxonomy (NCBI): domain Eukaryota; kingdom Metazoa; phylum Arthropoda; class Arachnida; order Mesostigmata; family Varroidae; genus Varroa; species Varroa jacobsoni. Next base: position 263,657 of record NW_019212918.1, on the reverse strand, counting down.
CTTTTGCAATTTAGGCAAAGTTCAACTACTATTCGGCTTATTCATGCCGGGATAAGCGTCCCTGCAGAAATTGATGGTTTATGTTATTATCAGTTTTACTGTGGCTTCTATAAAACTGAGGAAGATTTTCAGGTGAACAATTAGCTGCACAGGAAGATCGTCAAAAGGGTTTAGATCTGAAGGGCTTAAAAATCATCATAATGGTCCAAAAAACATTTTTAGCATACCTAGATTATTATTAACCGTGGAATCCACATTTTTGGGGCTTTTGCCCTGCAACCGGTCCAAATAACCCTGCATGAATGCATGATATGTGATACCATAGTGAGTTTATATTTAACGCACGCTTACTATAAAAAAATAATTTACGGCTTAATGAAGGAATATTTGGGAGTGACTAATGAGTCGTCCAAACCCCGAATTGAAAATGAAACCAGGGTGAGTGGTGGTTGTAGGGGTTATATATGGAATCCCTACTCTCTGGCAAAAGGCTAAGGAGTTTAGACAGAGCGAAGCAGGTATTTTTAAAATTAGTACCTTTTGACCGACACGCCGACGTTCACCAAAGATGTTCAAAAAGTCTCCAGCCTTCCGAAACCCGGAACATTTATACGGACGCAAAAATCAAAATATTTCGTTTTTTACAAGTCCAGTTAATACATACGGCAGGAGGAACCCTAGGAACAGAAGTAAGTTTGTACTGCTCGGATTTCATCATTTTACTTGCCTCCAGTGCAGCACCGATCTGTTTTCTAGCGAATTTAGCTCACTCAGATAAGGAAACTAACCTGCCAGTTAATAAAATAACGCTTGTAGTACAAAAAAATTAATTAGTCTTATATATATATATGTATATATTTAAAGTAATGTTTACACCTACAGACAGCTTTTGTATCCCGGAGAGCAGCGTAAATATTTAAGTTTACTTAATTTGTGCTTGCTTTTACTGTTTTTGATTGGCGTCGTATTTTCGCTGCCCCGTGATTGTTAAGCCCTTGGAAATTTAATTTAGAGCCTATGATGCTAATGAATCGAGTTGCAATTGCTACAGTGACGAAAACCTCTCAATAAAAGGTTGCCCCAGCTTTTATGTGCTAATTGGTAACCCAACTGAAGAAAAAAGATAGCAAATGCCCATTCGACTAGACATAACGTTGGCCCTTGAGCGCTTGTAAGGAGCTGGGCATATACCTACTAGTTTCGTCGAACCGATCTTCCCAAAAGGAGCAGACCAAGTGAAAAGAATTACGACAACTCCGCGTTTCTTTGTCAAAGCCAGGAGGAAAGAGGAAATTAAACTCTGTCTAAAAAGACGGCAGGAAAGCAGAACGCCACGGCCATAATCACCACCCTTCGAGACGCGCACCCACTCAGTCAAAGGTCGAAGACAATATACATGCATACACACTCATATATACTCGTTCACACATTGCAGACGCAGGTTAGCTGAACTAATATTGGCCGTGTAGAGTCTACGAGGCTATCCCCACTAAGACTGTTGGGAAGAGGACAGGACCGCAAGGAAGCTTGGTGGATTACGAGCAATTAGTAATGGTATTAAGCCTCACATATGAGAGATAAACCGATCAAAGGGGTTCAGATGCTCTTATGCATGGGTAAATCAAAGCAGATTTTGTCTCTAGTTAAATCAGGTGGCCATGCACCTTTTTCGAAACGGAAACTCGAGCGACCTGCTCTTGACCTGTGCAGGCTACATGTCCATATTTGACTGTTATGAATATTATCATTTGAAAGTGACCGCCCTCGTCAGGAGTAACACAACAATTTAAAAACAGCTTAGCGGAGCATGATTACTATAGTAACAATGAGGTACTGCTAGCTAGTATCTGGCACGCACAGACTGAAATTCAGCTTTAGTTCATACAAGATTTATACCGTAAAAACTCAGCGTGCTCAAAAGCGTGCTCAGTACTATGTTTCGTAGCATATTGCCAGTGATCATAGAAATTGTTTGCCTTTGACCTAGACAGTATTACTATACTCTAGGATCCAGCCGCCATCGAAATTCAGGCTATGAGTTTTTTCCTATTTGGAAGCACGATATTTTCCCATTGGGTCTTGGCGCTATAGTTTACGCATACTCGTTATGTTCAGCTTTTGCTCTTGTCGTCGCCAAACTGCTCTCGTAAAGTTGTCGCAGGAGATAGTGGAGTACTTCGTCGGCGGGAAAGACTCTGCAATACATAGTAGCTTGAGGGACGTAAACATTTCCCAAGTTTTTTTTGCTATGCGTGGTGTGATAGCGGACGCAGTGGTCGGTATAACGGTGCGCAGAGAAGATGAAAGACACTACCTTGAAGAAAAACAATTGGTCACTCTTGATCTTAGAGCTCATTGAAATCGCTGCATTGTGAGTGGCCAATACTCGCACTACAATATCGAATCCGTTGGCTAATCAGACAGACAGTTGGTACACGCTAAGCGAGTCACAGTTTCTCTTCAGCCCTCGGGTCATGACACAATCTCTTATTTTCCTCTAAGTTAGAATAGGCATAAAATGCTGTCTTTCAGCATGAAACGCTTACGGACCTGTCATGAAATGAAATTTACGAGACTTACGTGGAAAGCACCCAGTTCCTACTCTGAACATGTCTACGTTACTGCTGTTGATGTGCGACATCTGCAATAGCTAGTACTTACGTATCCTCTGGTCGAAGTGCAATACATAAAAGACTTCACCTTTTTTAGCCCATTAAAACTATAGTCAACCTGCAATGCTCTGTCGGAAAATACCTTTTGCTAGTAAAAAAAAAAAGTACTACACACGTGCCTGGAGGTAGATGGAATGCTGTGGAATCTGACTACTAGACGCGACCCATTTCCAGTATGTTCAAAGCCCGCAGCGCCGCCAAGTAGTTTGCCGTTCTTCCAATGAACCAAAAACAGATCGTAATTGTGCGCGCTTGTGCAGCAGAGAACGCTTTGTCTGTATGAACAGCTGTGGCAGTGCCCTACGGCAAGTACAAGACGCCACTGAACCTTTCGGTGTCGTGCACGGGTACCTCATATAAGTGGCACCGTTTACTCGGTTTTTAATCGGGTTACATTAATTGTTCAGATATATATATATATATATATATATTAGAAAGTACTTGTACAGATTAAAAGAGTTCCCATTTAATATGACAGCTAATTCAGCGTTTAGTACTTGTCTCTCTATCCTTACCACATTGTCACTTGCTGTTCTGTTTTGTACAGACGGTTAGCTTGTTTTGTTTAGCTAATAACAAGAACTTTTATTAAGACGAATTGGATTATTTTTTATAATCTAGTTATATTTTTGTAATTTATAATTTTTTTATTTTTATAATATTTTAACTCTTTTGTAATTTAGTTAACTACTAGTTTAAAACGTCAAAGCATTGCAGTCTGGTGGTTGCTAAAAAAGCTACTGCGATTTCTTGCAGTGAAAGGCACCATATCGTTCTACACATATAAGGATCATCAACAGGACAAAGGTGAAGTATTCAGTACAATCAGGCTATGAAAACGTCATAAAAACAACAGTAGAAATTGCTATTTTCAATGCGATTCTCGAATAAATCTTTATCTTAAGGCACAGGCCGTGTACGACTACACATTGCCCTAATATGGTTCGACAATTGCGTTCTCTAAAATGGAGCTCAGATGTTCCACTTATTTTTGCTAAGTCCAAAGTTTCTCTAAAATGTGCTCGTCTAATTTAGAAAGATCCCAGTAACGTGGTGAAGGCCAATAATCCTCTCATTCAGTCTCAGACAGTGCATCCTGTCAGGCCAAAAAATCACATTTACATTTTGCGTAAGATGCAACACTTTGTGGTTGCCGGCTTGCGCATAAGTTTACTGCCAAAAAGCATTAGTACTTAGTCTGAGCAAAATCTGTAAGCATGCTCATTTTATTACGGCATGAACAGATACGACACTTAACCGCTAACAACATATTCCATAGGTAACCTGAAAACCCAGTATCATTGAAGAGACTAACTGGCTCTAAGTTCAGGTAAAAGTTGTCCTCGAATCCCCCGCAACGGCATTTCTACGCAAGTTTCCTACGATATAAGATGAAAAATATATGATACCGGATGTATTTTATAAACAGTGATCTTCATTACATGTCCCACAAAATATGCAATGACGACAATTTCGGTCTCGTCGGTTTGGACCTGGCCGCATTGATTACATGCTGATGAATCTTACATTAAGGACATGACGGATTTTTCAAAAACGTTTTGCGTTACATTTAGCGATTTCTGTCTTTATACTAGTTATACGTTCACGCGCAGATTCTCTTTGCCAATATCATGCTGTTCTAGCTTCAAACGTGTCCCTAGTAAACTAATAGAATAATATAAACTAAAATTAATCAATGCAGTGGTATTTTGGTGAATTCCAATACCTTCTCTTACCGCCACCTCATCAACCTATCGATCCCGCTGATTAAATTCTACATAATCATGATAAATACAGCTCTGACAGAGTTCTTACTTAAGAGATCCAACAAAGCTGGAAACCGTTGATAGATGGAAAATAAACGGTAACCAACGATGCATTTTACGTCCATAAACTGTCCTTGAAGAACTCTCTCTGAACGAATAAAGTCAGCTGAATCATGCCTTCTCCCACCTCTGTGCCGTTTCAGTCACTAAGATTGACCTAAGTAAAGTGTGATCGCCAAGACTGTCGACACCGGAGCCCCGTATTTTCACTCATATTTATGTATCGTACATGAAGATTTTCAAGCATTTGCAAAGTCTGAGCGCACACTACAGCCATAGATATCTGAAGCAGCGATCGTACCAGCCACACCGGGGTCACAAGCAAGGACCCAACTTTACTTGCATAGCTCAAGCTGTAGCCAATTGGCTGTTTCTCGATTCTGTACGTAAGATCTATGCTGTCTTTGGTAACTACCCAGTGTGTCGCAAAACATAAACTGTAATGGTTAGAGGGACAAAATTGGTCTTGCATATAGTACGTGGGCTTCTTTAACGGGCTGGCACTCTGTCCATTGCCACGAATCCGTTTCAGAGTCTGAGAGAGTGTTCGGAGTCTGACTCCCACAAACATCTCTAAGTGTATTGTCAAATTATTTTGAAATTAAAGCAAGTTTGAGTCAAGTGTCATAAACATGAGCCGTTCTTTGAGATACCCTCGAAGACTCTTTTCGGCTTCAGTTGTGAGTCAGCAAGATCCTAGCTAAGTCTTTATTTGCATTGGTATTTTGCCTGAAAAATATTAGTAGACAAATATGATACATCATTAAGTAAAGCACTTAACTGTGTGCTAATCACGGTATTGATGAACGTCTTAAAAGCAGAAATATTTCGAAGCTCGTGTTCTGGTCTCAATGTCTGCGCTCAATACTTCTTAAAGAATCATCATAGAGAAAGAAGCATGCTAACTAATCGGAACATCATGACTCGGACCTCCAAGGTTCACATAAATACGCCGCAACCGAAAGCTGCGATTTTCTGTCCTTCTACTTCTCAGAGCACTTTTAGCATATATTGAGCCGTTACTCAACAATATATACTTATTCGGTAAACGATATATCGACTTTTAGCTAAGGATGTGGCCCACCTATTCGCCCCTTCGTATGTTTAGGTTTATTGCTCTCTCAAACAGAAGGAATAGTTTGTCGTCTTACGGATTCTATTTGAGCTTTCTTTCTCTTTCAGCTCGATGCCTCTAGGGAAATCAGCTGACTCCGTGACACACAATCACACACAAAGACCGGAGCTGGTCGTTTCCTTCACACGAACGCACGCGCGTACACACCCACTGTCCCACTTAGCGGCTGGCTATGCAAGTTGCACAAAAGCTCTATCATAATCGCTTCCGTGCATAGACACTTCTACCATCAGATTCGGATGAAAATGATACACGCCACCCTCGCCGTCCTCAATTGGGTCTCTGTGTTACTGGGGTCTCAAGGCGTTAGCGTCCGTGATGCAAAGCACAGAGATGTCAGGAAGAAGGGCTACAGCCGCTATTCTTCTGGCATACACACGTATATATATACGTACTTACATAAGATTTGTTGTAGTATATTGGCTGCAGTGGTAGCAGGAGAAGGATTCACCAGCAATGGAGCAACGCAGCTAGCTGAAACTAGTCAAATGTAATCAGTACCTATGTGAAGACTAAAAATAGGCACGATCAAATAATGGTCCGTGACAGCTGTAGACGTCATTCACCGGATTAGCTTGTCGGTTTATCGGCGGTGTCCCTGCTTCGTGTCACTATCTTAATTCAAGGAAACCTCGTTTAAAGGCGTTACTATTACTCGTACTGAAGTCCAGACAACAACCCGAAGACAGAAACTATTCTGAGTAAGTAGATAAAGAAGTTGTTTAAGGCTTAATGCAACATAAATCCATATAGTAATATGCACGCCGAGTCGTTGATTTCTGTTATGCTACGTACCGTTTGTTGTGTCTTCGTTGCATTTGATCGTATTAAAAACAATGCGAAAAAAGATACAGTCCATTTTCGAACAAAAAATCCAGCTGCGTTTATTTTAAACGTTGCGCCATACTTCCCGCCATGAATAAAGACTCTTCATCTAGATTGAGTTTTGTCTGAAGGTTGTGAGCCGAGACTCTGCAGACTACCGCTAACTAAAATCACCATATTCAGTCCCATACACCGGTTTTGGCACCGCTGTTTTACCGTTACTTTAAGGACCGTCATCAAGGAAAAGAATTCAATATTAGCTATTAGGGGGAACCAAACAAAAGATCGTTCTGTTGCCTAACGCAAACGCCTGCTTTTGCTCGTACGTGCAGGTCACCGCTTCCTAAGTGACTATTTAGCAATTATATTATTACAGCAGCAGTGAAGAGACACGGCAATAATTGGCTATCGTCTGGGACGGGATGGGACGGGAGATTGCGCAGCCCCTGTGAAAAGCTGATGTGAAAATAAGCTAGGTTTTTTCCGGGGTTGTACAGGGCAGCTGAAAAAACCTACATGCGTAATGGGGCTCATGCATTCTGTGTAAAAGCTAACTGATTGTTGGTGTAAATTTGCTTCATGTATTAATGGGGGTAATGCAACCTTAAGCGTTGTTGTACGGAGAGCTCTAAATAGAAACTCAAGTTAACTAGTAAAGGGTATTAAGTAAAATAAAGGTAACTGGAATGATTGCAAATCATCAGCTTTTCCTGTTTATTACGAGAAACATTTAATTGAGATTTGAGTATCAACACTGTATAACTAGAATAGCACAAAAGATGGCTGAAAGTCTAGCGGTCTACCGCGTTACGTACACTAAAACTCCGTAGGGGTCACAAGCGACCCAGAGGAAACAGGTCTGTTGGCCAAACCGTAGTATATAGCCCTCCCTGGAGCTTCCCATTTACGGTAACGAGGAGGCTATTTTGGAATTTAACAGAAACACGTGGCCTGATACATTGTAACTTATTTTAAATGGTTTCCATTTTACTCTAGCATCAAAACGCAAATGTCATGTGTAAATGGCGGTGCGGTTCTATTTTCTTGTGGTCGTATTCCTAATTCTATATTCCGTTCTGAAAAAAAGGTGCCGTGATGGCGACCTTGAGTTCACCAACTGAATTTGTTTACGTATTAGAACCGCCTAATTCGCGTGGTGATGCAGCGTTATGGATGCTAACGACGCTTTGATTTCTTTTAAGATACCTTCGGTTAATATTTTCGTTATAAATGTATATATTCTCAACAGCACATATAGGAAAAAAAAAATTTTTTCTTAATCCGACGCTGTAAACTACTTGGAAAATAAGAATATCGATGGCTATAAGACCTTTCAATTCACATGAACGTATTACCTATACGATCTAATATCCTTGTAGCAACTAAAATTCGATGTTTTAGGTCTGCAGTCGGTTAATTCAGAGACAACGAATTTTTTTGTTAAAAAGTTTGCCCAGCCACCCTGGGGATCCACACTATGACGTGTGGCATCGATAAGTAGGGTTCACTGTCCATTCCTGCTGATGAGATGATTTATTTCATTAGACTTGTGGAAGAAGCTCGCTTGTTAGACTACTTATCAAGGGGCTGTTTTTCCGCCGAAGGCGCTAAAAATCTTCACTTTTTTCTGGACTTGTCATCGCACTTAGCAACCTATATAAATAATATGCCTATACCTAATATGCAATAATCAGATATCTCACTTGTCCAGATGATTCAAAAAGCTATAATCTGGAATTTCGTGCCGACCCATTTAGCTCTGATGCCTACAAGGTTGACGAAGACAAATGGGTAGCTTAGAATGAAAATAATACACCTCATATACGCACACAGAAATGCATCGGCTGTCCAAAGCTATGTAATCTAGCATGCAGCCCTTCAGAAATGAAATTATTAGATAATTTCAAACGATACCTTGACATCATTGCATGGCCAAAAGCGGAACCTATATATTGAGTTCGCGAAAAGATATCGACCGTTTTTATAGCTGGGTAGTCTTAGGGCCGTATGTTTCAAGCCATATAAGTGGCGTCAGGCTGACGTCGATGGCGTTTCAGTGCTAAGGTTGGCCAGTAATAGATCTATGCTAAGATTGTGAAGAGGAAATTTCAATCTGAAGGATACTCCTCGTAGTAGTTGATCGATTACGGAAAAAGTGAACAAGATTACTAAAAAAAAAGTTGAGACCGACACGTGAGTAGCCACGGTATCGCCAACAGAGTAAACAGCCACCATTAGACAGCTGGAAGCCATTTTAAAAAGCCGGGTACAAAAAGCTCAATGTTTGGGTGTAGCACGTATTTGTGTAAATAGATGTACACAGTCACAGTTCTACCTGCTAAACTTTGTAGAAACGTAGCGAAGTCAACCCGTTAAAGCAATTGGCAACTAGTATTGAACAGCAGATCACATAGGATAACAATATGCAAATAGAAAAATATGGCTGATCATCTATGCCACAGCGCAGATCGACGTCAAAACAAGTGATGCTTGGTGGGATTCGAAAGGAATCGTGCATTATAAGTTGTTGTCACTTAGCAGAACGGTTAATTTGGACCTCTACTATTAACAGCTGGCAAGGTTACAATAGGCCATTACAAAGTCGACCAGGGTTAGTGAAGAGAAAAGGCGCCGTTTTCCACCATGGCGACGCCATTAACATATATCTTCGGCTGTCTACCAAACAGAAACAACTGGAACAGCAAATTTTCAGACATCCGCCATACAGCCTGAATCTTGGACCATCCTTTTTATTGAGTCCATGCAGGACTACCTTGATGGTATTCATTTAGTTTTAATGGAGTCATGCAAGAACCACTTGCCGCACTTTTTTCGCCCAGAAACCACAGACGTATTGCACCGATTGGGTTATGGCGTTATGGAAAATGGCGGAAGACCATCGACTAAGTGACACGTACCAAGTTCTATCATACATCGTTTTAAAGTGTGAAAAACATTTATTTAAACAGTGAGCGCTTTTTCAAGTTATTGATTGAAAACAAATGCAGATAAAATATCATTTCGACTACACTCTATTATAACATTATTAGTGAGTATAAATTCTGCAGCTTTATCTACGTTTCCGGTGGTAGTTAAGTTACTATCAGACTGACACGCTCGACAGGTAGTATGCGTGCGTTGCACTCAGCCGTAGTAAAATAAGCATTCTACCTAATTCAGTAGGAGTATACTGGTTGAAAACGTGCACGACTTTTTTTGGACAGTCAGTGACGTTCTTTTTTATCCACTGTGGAAAGGAGCCGGTGGATCTCGTTTCCGACTGTCAGATCTGTCCGGACAAACTCAGACTAATTCCGTTACGGGCGGATGCCACTCTGTCGTTTGGAATGCCGCTGCTACGGAAAATACCTATCATTTGGCTGATGCTGCTATGCACTAAGCGGGCCAACAGGACGTGAGATCCAGGCCCAGCTACTGCGGGCACTGCCACCACCCGGAGCGTCTCACTAAAAAGATTGCTGTTCGCCACCGCAGCAGGAGCAAGAAGTCGCGTGGGGTTCTCTGCAATCAGGCCAGCCAGCTAAGCTAATACTTGCGGCCTACGGAAGCGCGTAAGAGGAAGGAGCTGAAGGCGGCTTCTTCCTCCTGCGTCCACCCGGCCGTTTATGAGACGCTCGGGTGATGATGGTCGGAAAAAGTTTACAAGAACCCCTCAGAGAGTCTCGGAAAACAGATACAATGGAAAGTCGTGACAAAAGACCCGTCCTCGTCAAAGTACCTAGCGAAATTCAAACAGGCAAGTGAATACGGATCTTTTACCCCAGGCTGATTGCATGATTTGAATAACTCGTGCGGTGCTACCGTGTATTATCTACTGAAATGGATTTAGGCATTATTATATGCTAAAAATTAGAGAAATGCGTCAAGGCAACACCGTCCAGTTCAAATAGAAAGCAGGGTTTTTTTAATACTGGGCGCGCAGGTCAACGCAATCTATCAACGTGGAAGACAATGGAAAATTGGATAATATTAAGGCTAAAATTCCTCTGGCCTGAAATATTAATATTAGCTTGCACTCACTTCATCCGCCCAAATAAATTGTTCTCTTTACAAAAAAAATGTTCTTCATTATTATACTTTTCAGTCACTATTCACTGTGTCATTAATAATTCTAATATAAGAATTTGTGCTAAATTCGTGAAGAATCGCCTAAAATCCTAATTTTTCCCAAAATTTTGCTAAAATCCTCGTGACATTAGCGTTCCTGTATGTGTATAATTACCAAAATGTGAAGTATTAAAAGCATCTATTGCCATGGAAAGAATTTCTAATAGGTGACAGGTCTCTTGAAATGCTTATTTAACGGAGCTCAGGAACAGCTACCTAATGGAGTTCCAGTAATAATTAACACATTTAAGAATATAAGATTTTGGATTAAATGTTGGCCAAAAACCAACTAAAAATATCAGTTTTAGAAAAAGAAGTACACCTATTTGTTGCTTAGAATTAAAAGGCAAGCCTCAGGCCCACTCTGTATAGTGAAAACCGGCGTTCACGCCATCCTTTTAAAAACCTATTAGCTAAAAGAGGTACGACCTCATCACTAGATGCGCAATAAGTATGTGGTCAGTTTATGCTCGTACGTTTTTCCTCCCAACCTGACGGATTGGGACCTATGGTTTTCCCTTGCTTTTAAAATATTTTTCTTTTTAATGTTTCTTGTTGTATAAAGTGAGGTATAGTTGAAGAGTTCCGGCAAAAAAGCTCACCGTTTTACTTGTTTATCATTAAATCAGTCATAGCGATTTACGCTAGCTTATCGCATCACTATTACAATGCATCATTACAGATCCCGATAATATTTTTGCTGAACGCTAGTAATTTTTTCCCATTGCCAATGTATATCCACCAATACGGGAAAAAAAAATGAATATAATAATAGTAGTTTTTCGTGATAGTAGAACAGCTTTACAAGCATCAGAGAACAGAGTTTTGTTCCGAGTTGTGATCAGCGCTGCATTTGTCATCAGAGGAGTACCATGGAGGCTGAATCTAGATCAGTCCTTTTCATATTTTTTTGTAACCTGGGGCAAGAGATTCGACTCGCATTGAAATGGGAGGAAAGACCTAAAATTGTATAAACACGAATTGTGTTCCTCTGGCTAGCAAACTTGAATACATTTGAAAGAACTTGCTTGTAGACAAAAATAATAATAATAACTAAAAAAAATCTTAATTATAATCGTGTTTAATGTGGTTATTTTAGTATAATACTCATTTGGTGTGTGTTAATTCATTATCTTTAACCTATTCCGTATACTGAAGTAGCTATACCAATTCCCCCGCATTATTTCAGTATGCCAATTGCATCCTGTCGCAACTTAAATCCGTCTTTCATAACAAACTTCAGAGTAAAAGCTTGTCTAAAAAATACAATCTACTGAAGTTTTTCATCAATACATAGTGACACATAGGGTGAGTAACAATAACATTTAAGATACGTATTTTTAATAGATAATGTCTAATTAAACACGGAGAAACCTTATAAAAAATTATTCTAGAAATTATACTATACGTATTCAACAACATGGATGGATAAAACATATGCTTTATCCATCAAACATTACCTTTTTGTCCTATCAACGAACTTAGGTTGTTCCTTCGGAACCAGGACCTCACGTTCATTCAACGTTTCAAAGGGCGTAACCAACCTCTCCGGCCAAACGTATTCATACACTATTCTACGAAGTGTTGAGCCGATGTAAAAAAAAACGAACGGGATACCGGGAATTGAGTTTGGCACAAAGTTGCAATAGCTTTTCTCAACAGCGTGACACATCGACCGAACAGAAGTAAAGCGAGGGTCAAACTGAAATGGCTATCCGTGTTAACTGCTGAACTGTCGCCATCTTGATCTTTGAAGTCGATTCTCCTGTTCTAGTTTTTTTCCTCATCTACACTCAAGAAGAACCTAACGATTAAGCCTTTCGTTATGCAATCAAGAATATTCTATCACATCAGAAATAATGATCCTTAAATTAAGCTTGAACTGTTAAGCTTGAACGCTATTTGAAGGACTCTATTCCATATAGAGTAATTTTTCACCGGTCGGAGCAAAGTGCTTCTTAGTCCAGGCAAACTATTGCAATAGATTTAATAATTACATTGTCGCGATAGCCAAGTGGATGGGCATGGAGCCACAATGAGGTTCCCGACAGCTAAGCTTTTTCTGGCTATTTAGCTTATCGAAACGTTACGTGCCGTGAATATTATTACATTCCTACCGGCGTCATTCAGAGCTGGCCACAAGCGCACCAAAAGCAAACGCGGCCAGCCATTGAGGTGACGTATGCGTTAGCGGGCTCTCTAAAGAAAGAAACCTGTTTTACTGAACACGACCAAAGCAAATTAAATCATGGACCTCAATAATCGTTAATACGAAACCGTTATGCTGAATGCGTTCTTAGTAAGTCTTACCAAAAACACGCAAAAAATGACCTCCACTTTTCTGCTCTGTCGATTTTATTTATAAATATAGTACTATTGTTCTGGCACGAAAGTAATATTCAGTAGGTAAACATTTTGATAGGGTTTACCGAGGTTTCAGCTGCTCGACCTTAATTTGTCCGAGGTGCAGTCTTTCCGTTCTGTATGCCACTCGGCATAACTGAGGTAGCACTATCTCGACATGACGCTACCCAATTTTTGGGCCCAATCTGAACCCTGATACAGCGCCTCCCTCTTTGCTGCTGCTAGCGTTGCCGTTTCTGACGCTTGTCCGTTGTCACCACCTCTAGCGTGAGTCGAACGCCTCGGGAGGAAGCGTGTAGACGGTTGGTGAACATGGGACGGCGGCCGATTGTGGGGCGAAGGCCATCGCTTTACGAGGCTTCCCAGCTGAAAGAAAGAAAGAAAGAAAGAACGATGTTCAAACCTCCAACAAAAATATCTCTTCGGCACGAAAGCAAGAAAAAGGGAAAGTAGAAACCTCTGTGTGCCGTCTATTGTCGAGCGGACCCTAGCCGCCCTAGCTTGGCAGGAGTTTCGGAAAGAATCTTGAACGCTTGACACGCTTGGGAGGGCGTGGACATGCGGGGTTACACGAGATTAGAGCGGAATGGATAGGATAGAAGGCGGCAGACTGGTTTGTGTTCCCACAGAAGGCTAGAAGTCTTCCTTTTTCGAAGATGTGGTCTGTAACGCGCTCGCTGCGAAGTCCCAAGATCTCAATTCTCGTCGTCTTTCCCCTCAACCCCTGCTTCCTCCTACTCTCTACCATCCGTTTACCCCTAGAAGATGTCTGAGAACTCGGCTGCTGGGTAGCCGGGCAGTCAGTCAGTCAGTCAGCGCTAGCCAATATGCTGTTCCTACTGATGCTACAAGGCAGAAGGCGAAATTCCAAGAAGACGACGGTCGTTGTCACTCACTTTCAATCTTCTAGATCTTATCAATGTGCTTCAAACTCGTCTTTCTTTAATGTTACGAGCTCTAGCCTCTGAAGGCAAGATCCATGAAGTGTCCCAGCAAGTCAGATTGGAGATCTGACCTAAAGATAAGTAATCTCCTTGAGCAACGTGTTACATGCGCAATAAACTTCTAGATATAGCCAAAACGTTGCCTGACTGCAAAGCACAGCCATTTCTTATATATTCCTAGACAGAGCTTGTTTGCATGGGTTTATAGGGACAGCAGAGATTCAAGAGTAGGCAATCTATTTCAATGAACAACAGGGTCTGATGCAGTCTAAGGATTATTTTTCAGATGAAATGAGTTAGGGTTTGTTTTACGAAGTTTCGCAAAGTGCTTGGCTGATTGATATTCAGTATAAAATGAAATATTTTACGTACACATCAATGTTAATTAGACGGCACGCGTAGGCAATTAATCAATAAGGTCTCGAGGGACATCAACTTGTGCATAGAATAATTAAAATAGAGAGTCTTTCTTCTAGTTCTAGTCATGCAGAAACCTAGTTGCTGACATGATGATATATTGAGATAATAAATACTCTGCTTAGAAACCAGAACTACTTTATGAACATATCTCAGTCTTGATTGCTTAAAAATTGACCAGGTTTCATCCGAACACCTGAACTCAGACTTATCGCTCTTCTCAACATAGACTGAATGCAAGCTCAGACGTCTCGAATAACGGTATTGAAAAAAAATTATACGCGCTTAATAAAAGACGAGAATAATGTAAGGAAATAGACGGTCCTTAATGGATTAGTTATAAAATTGGCAAATAAAAAATGCTGAAATACCTTATGTGCATTGTCTGGAAAAAGGATAAGGTGAATATGCGAAAGGCCATATTAGATATACCTTATGAAAGGTCAGCTTTATTTTCATGGAATTATTGCTGTTATTACTTTGTTACGACAATAGGTAGTTTCGTCGTTTTTCTAATGTATTATAATTTAAATTTATGATAGCTTGTCATAGAATTTTCACAGACCACCTGTCTTCATCACGAATTTAGAGTTGTGTTCAACTTAAACGTTCTGGGCTATAGCGAAATGCTAATGTAATTTTTCTGTGTAAACATTGTTGCTACCCCTCTCAAGGACTACACCAGATGTTACGCTAACCAAAAAAGTTAACTGATTTTTTATTAGCCAGGACCCAGACGTCCTGGCTGTGTAAGAATAACAGCATTCCTTCGACCACCTTTACATTTTTTTTGTCGCATGACGGAAAGCACCGTCCCCCACTAGTTGTGTTCATAAGAATTACTATTGATACCTATTTTGAATGAATAAAGTACTGCCGCTTATTTTCCGCAAATCCAATTCAGTATGCCCAAAAATGTAAGCAGAAAATGTCTAATTAAAATGAGAAGCATTGAAATATTTCGATAGAATCAGCATAACGTTAGGCCACCGTTGATTTTTTGTGTCAAAATTTGATAAAGTGGGTCGTATTCGTGCACAAGTTTATAATAATTCCTTGATTAGAAGGCTTGAAATCTGTACTCTAATTCAGTGATTGTCTCTTCTATTCTTCCGTCAATTCTAATAGTAGCAGAAGTACGAAAAGGGGATAATAGATCTCATTGAAGGTTTCGCAGCATCAACTTATCTCGTAGGAAAGATTTCCCAATTTAGGACTTCCTCTTTTGACTCGAAGTAGCGGGAGTGACGGGCGCGGACAGTCAATCGAAGGAGCTAAACAGAGGAAAAAATCGAAAGTGCGAACGATGACAAACCAGTCAGCGAGGGACGACCGCTAGCTGATTTCCCCTGAGGCAAACGACCAGACGCAAAGGGACTTTTTTCACTTGAAAGGAAAAGACAAAAAACAGACAAAAGGAAAAGTACGACATGAGCGGAGGATAACGGTCACGACGCGCTTCGGAGCCGCCCGCAGGCGTGAGGTGAAACGATCGCATTGATTCCTAGGACAACCGCAGAACCGCTGAGTCAAACAAACCAAAGGTAACGCATTTTAACTTCTTGCACTTGTTTTGTAAGTGCCGGAGCCGCTCTTGAAAAAAAATTCAAGGTAGTCTTGAAATTGCGCATTGCAACGTTTATCGTATTTAAAATAAACTTGTTGCAGATTCTACTGCCGCGTTTCAAGAATCAATGTTAAACGACTATCTGATACTGTACAAAAATGACGTTAGTGGTGTCGTAACAAATACAACAATGATATCCAGACAGTTGGACACAGGTTTCTTCAAGTTAAATCAAAGTATTTCTGTTGAAAAAAAGAAAATTTAATTGAATCCAAATATAGTGTATACCACAAACAATTCAACAAACGCAGTATTCTATTTTTGGAAACGATTACAGATCGCAGAAACATTAAATGCATAGCAATGTTCGGCTGTAAATCTATAGATTGTGTCAAAAGGAGACGGGACAGACTAAGAGAAATCAAAAGATATATTAGACTATCAGGCACTCAGCGAAAAGTGCTAAAACCACATATTCCTAAGCACACGAAACAAATTTAAAATCGGCTTCTGCGATTTATTCCAGCTAGTGTCAATATATGGACTGAAAAGCTTGTACCCTGTCCCATGTCATACATTTAAGAGCTGACTTTTGAAAATGAATCATCCTTCAGAAGTGGGCCTGTTTAAATACCTTCAGAGCTCGTACTTCAAGCCATATTTTTGGACGCCGAAGTGAAGTACCAATACCTTGCGTTCCATCAAAAAGACGTAACAGTTGGCCGCAGCGTTTATAGGAGTTCAATGCGAACAGGCTGCTCCGCGCGTCATTTAAATTATACTCACAAAAAACAAATAATACCGCACATCATTTGCGCACAGCCTTTACGCGCCCCTAGACAATGCGTACTGCATTGCCCGTCTACGCGCGACAGAAAACTTCGAGTTTGGCGATATCAATAATATGAGTTCTACCAATAGTTAATACAAATATTGTTGTTGTTGGTCAGAGCCCATTGCCAATGTATTGTTGCTGCCAATATTCCGCTATAGCAGGATGTGCAAAGGGTCTACTGTTCATGAAACAGAACTAAGGCAGTCCGATGTTGTTTACGCAGAAGAGACGGCCAGTTGGTGTGAAACGAACGCTCTCTTCAAGTATTTTCTCTATAGTTAAATCAACCCTAGATCTGTCGAAACATTTACTGACAATAATTCTAATTCTCAGAATGGGAGTTATTTCTGCTGGTAGGAGTCGCGCAATAATATCGGCGGATCAGACGGAGGGCTACATTAAAAGAGGGAGTCGACAAAGAGTCAAAATTAAAAAAAGGCGGGGCAAATAATGGCAGTAGCCAGATACAACAGGTTGGATAACGAATACTTATAAAGAAAGTCACAGCAGCAGCCCCTGCAGTAGCGGTAGCAGTGGCAGTAGCAGTCGAACGAACTGATTTATTATACTTTTACGCTGTCAGTTTTCGAAAGATTCGCAGTCAGCTGCATCGCCAGCGAGGAAGATTCAATCTGAATCTACGAGGTGATGGTTCGTTAGCGCCATTGGGAAAACTCAAAATGTCTTTTGGGGGAGAGGGGCGTTCAAGGAACGGCGAGGGCGGTGCACTCAGCATTCTAATAGTTTTGGGATTTGTCCGGACAGAAGAATTTAATTTCCGTTTTTCCATCCTCTACAACTACTACGACAACTGGCAGTATGGCGCGAAATTCGAAAGAACCATGAAGAGCGGTTACGCTTGCAGTGGCGCTAATTTTCGCATGGCTTGACTACTGTTGAGAAATTGCTTGGTCAGGAACTGATGAAACTGTGTCCGTTGTCATGTCCTAGGAAATGAGACACATAACCAGCTAAACAGATGAGATGTACCGAGAGTAAACTATGGTATGTTTTGTTTCATACTCACGCGCCTCGTATGTGACACTTTCTAAAATTTACTTGCGAAAGTCTATTAACAGAGGGCTGTTTGATCAAAGCTAAGCCACGTAAAGATAGGTCGCAGATATTCAAGCATTAAACACAGCTACATATCAATAGATAGGATATGTACAATCCCTCTCACATTCTCTTCGCGGCAGCGGAATTTCTTTTTTTGTTAAAATGCAATTTACTAACTAATGTAATTCACGTGAAATAATACATAATGTTAATTCATTTTTGTATTGACTGACTGCGTCTCTTCATTTTTTTGACGTAAACTGGCTTACGCTGTCTGGAACATTTCGAGTTTAAGGCCATCGATATGTTTCTGTCACTTACAAGGATCTTCCATATCAGTAATATGGATATAGGGCACGTTCTGAAAGGCCATGCGAGTCCTGATCCAACGGAATTCCAATTGACCATTTATTGTTACGAAGTTTACTTTCTATCCGAAGATGAACTAATACTGAGCTTATTATTACGACATTATTTATTATGACATACAGTTTGTCTATGTACATTGTTAGTTCTATTCTGGTCTCTCTACGAAGCGAACAAATCATATTCTGACAAATTTTAATTTATATATATATATATATAAGCTTAAAATAGTGTTTTTTTCTTATAAAGGTCTGTGATACTTCATAATAATTTACCATTTTAAGTTAATCCAGTGATACACATGAAGCTCCGATGCGTAGCACCAAACCAATTCCAATATTGTCCAGTTAGAAGTTGCATTCTGTTTGAGAGGTGAGACGCCGCCATTTTCTAAAGCTAAACATGGTCGCCTCCAGAACTTTAATCGTGATACGTGATTCTGAATTTATGGTAATTTGATAATGATTATCTTTCGTATGGTATATATGTCAACAGTACGATTTTGTCGAAATTATGCGTTATACTGATGAAGTCGTCGGGATTTCTTCGAAAAGCAATTACATGTGAGGAGACTATTATGATGCCTTTGCTTTATTTGAGACACATACATATACACCTCTGCTATTCTGAGTTATATTCAATTTAGTATTGACGGTGCCATAGAAGTTCACAATCCATATAGCCCACCAAAGTGCTTATGTAATACAGTCCAATCAGCGTAGTGATTGTTATAAAACGTAACCTGTTTTCAGTTAGCCAAGCTGGTTGGATTGTTACTTTTGTGTTCAAAAGAAGGTCCACGAGACGCGGAATTAATACGCAAAAATGCATTCACGTAGAGTACAATCTAAATATTTGTCCTTTCAAAAACCTTAACAATTATTAAATTAATAAAAAAGGTAATAATAATAAAGGATGCTTCGTTCCGCTCGATTAGTCTGCCAAGTATCAGCATTCTTTACTAAAGACATTAAAAAAATGCTATTGAAGACCTAGAGACAAAACCTAGAGTTCAGCTTAGGATTATTTTGCGTTCATAATGTTTGAATAAACTCTAGTAGGAAGGTCCCGAGGATCGTTGGAGTGCCGTCCAGGCGCTTACCTAACAACCGCTAAGTAGGTCCTCTAACAAAAAGTTCACTTGCAGTTAAAAACATTTCTTGACCTATAAATGATTTTTCTTCCAATTTCCGTTATACGATATAGTTATGCACGCACGACACACGATAGTCACATAAATTACTTTGTGGGCACCATAGTGTGTAGCAGTATGATAAAAAAAAACCTAAAAATGTTCCTACATCAGTTGCGTTTCCATATTATTGCAAACTTTCGCAAGCTTCGTGCACAACAGAGTGGCAGGAAGGATTCATGAAAGTCGTTGCTTGCAGAGATAAATCAAGAAGAAACGATTCAACAGAGAGAGAGGGAGAACGAGCGCGACGTTGAATGAAGGCAAAATATTTCCCAGTAGAAATGCAGGGTGACGTTGTCGTCTCCGCGTCAATGATCAGAAAACTTTCATCTTTCAGCCTGTCTGAACCAGCCAGCCCCCAAACATATACAGTTGAACTGTTTCAGGGCAGCGCATGCATTAATGCCTGTCGTAGTGTGCAGAGGACAACGACGGAAGGATAAAGACGAATAAAAATGGTGGTAATAAGAATTGCCGAAGTTTCGAAACCAATTGCTCTTGGCACCGTTGGGTTACTCTTTTTCGTTCGGCCCTTCATACTTCTGCGCACTGTTTGAAATATCTATTTTTAGTGCTGCACCCTACCGCCTTGGCGAAACTTCAATATGGTGGATCGGCAACAACTAGTTTACGATGACGTTAATAGCTGTTCACGATAATGGTGACGATTACGATGATAGTGTGGATTGAAACTTGTGTTTTGTTATCAGTTAAGAAGATCCGCATGGTGATCTTGATTAAGCAGACGTGGTGTTTGGCCAGTGGGCTTGGAACCTGGAAGCTTATTGTGGGCTACATAAGCGGGCCATTACCGCAGATGGATATCTTCAAACTTAATCACAGTCGGTCCTATTCAAGCCAGATACAGTGTCAATGGTTTCGTATTGTTTCATTATGATACACTCTTTGTAACCGGCTCGAACATTAATTTTAAATGTTAGCCATTTCACGCTTCCACCCACCTCCTAAGTGAGATTTCGATATGTCTATGGAACGTATGTCTGCTCCTATTGTTTTGCTCCGTTCCGGTTCGGATAATTTTCACTAAATACTTAACTAAATGTTTGACATTGAAAAAAGTGACTTAAAACTTTCACCTCTGCCATGCTTTTATGACGGCTTACAGAATAAAACACAGTAGATGCTGTCCAAGTGTAGAGTCATATGTTCTGTTGCCTGGTCTGCTGACGACTGACTAAGGACAATAATGTCCTTTGCGAACTTATCCACCTCCCCGTTCTGAGCGGCCATCAATATTGTGTTGTCGTGCTTGCTGCATCTGAGCTAGCTGTTACGGTTCAACGTAAACTTACCGCACTCATGTTCTTCCCCCGCCTTCAGCTCCCTTAATCTAAGATTTTTCTACCCTTTTTTATGATTGCATTACCAATTATTTATCCTACGTAAACGAGTGTTCGAAATCACCCATATTTCGGTATCAAATCAAAGACTCACCCCATTAGGAGTCTGTCCAGATTGGCTCTGGCTGTAATTATCCGAGGCTTTTCCAGCCGAGGATCAGGCATGGCGAACACAAGCAGCTATTAATCTTAAGAATAATAATAATAATCTATATGCCTTAATTATTTGTCGTTTCTTCATTCCTTATTTTTCTGATCATTGGTATCTAATAACAACTTCTGCCAACGCGGAAATTTCAACTCGCTTGGCAGCATACTTATCAGCTATGGTTACCACGGTGATGCACCTAAGGAGATGCGCATTGTCCAACAAGGCTCCACAGTGTCCCGGGATTGTCTTACTGGAAATGGCATCCAGACAAGTATGCTACACTGCTCGTAGCCCCATTTCTATAAAACGTATTCTGTTATATTTTCTCCATACGTTTGTGCTTTTAGGTGAATAATTTGACTGAAACTGGAAATGAGGCCATCAGTTGTCCTGCTCTATCTATCTATCTATCTATCTATCTATCTATCTATCACTGTAATCGGTCAGCAAAAATAAAGTGGCAAACTCAATCAGATTGCACAGTGTGTCGCTCTATTCTAATGGATTCGTTTGTACCTTAGGATTGGTTAGTACCCTGAGTGACGCTTGTTGTTCAAGCGACACAGAGCGCTTCCTTAAAATAGCCTATATTTTGCATGTCAACTAGGCAACGTTGGCCATCATGACACCATTCGACCTTCTACTATGAAGGATCTGGACAAATCGGCACAAAGCTTTAGCAAAAAACATATTTCTTCCGTAGAGTCTTCCGTAGTCTGCTATAGTCCTTACTGGCTGTCTAACAGAAATGTACTGTATTTGGCAAGTACCATATGAATTACTAGCATCTGCAGCAAGTTTTCTGCAAAGTACTAAAATAATTATAGTTCTACTAAATAAGTTATAAAGCCTGTCCAGAGTATCTGTAGCATAATATAGAATGTGCATATAGCTTGCTGCCTCATATACCGAAATGGAACTATATAGTTATACGTTGACTACTAGAGCAAAAAGGGTCACTACAAATCGAAGCTGACTATATCATTTTTACGCCCCTTAATTGCTTCCTATATTATTTTACTAATACGTTGTCTGTCTGGATCGCTTCTGGACTGGGCAGCCACTGTTGTCTTATTGGGACCCCTTTGTCTACAATTCAATTTAGGAAGGTGCCACAGTGCTGCACCGACGAAACTATAGCGAAACAGCACTTATTTATATGCCTTTACAATCTCTATTGTGTACGATATTCGCTTTCGGTTAGTCTCGATTTGTTCCGTACCTCTACTTAACAAAAACAAGTCACACTATAAGCGATCATTTAGAAAAAAACCTGCCGCTATGGACATGTTAAATAGCAAAACTGGCCGGCCTACGAACGCCAATTTTCTACCCACAACAACAGAATATGAACCGCATCATTCGATCATGATCAGGAAGAGTTCTGGCTAGAGTTGGTAGAAAATTAGTTCGATAGGCTTAAAATTTTCTCTGTTTTCCTAAGTATGGATGTTGGTTTGCCCGATTTTATAATTAGAGCCACATTTCAACATGTGTCAAGGGTACGAGCTTAATAATATAGTTAACTTTGCACACTGTTTATCCGATTGAAGTTTACTATTAAAAAGCATTAAAGCATATTTTAGACATAGCCTTGCCCTACATATTACTGTTCATTTTCAGCTCTCTACTGTCTTTAAATATAACCATGTAAACCTTGACGTATATTGTATTGACGTGCATTGAATTGACACAACGAAATACGTTCAGAAGAAACACCAGCTGCTAGATTCATACCTCTTGTTAACGTTACAGGTCATGTAAAAGTTTACATTTTATAAACACGGATGACGAGTCGGCACGACGCTGTCTATTCAAGACACTGTCGACGCCTCGTTTGGAGTCGACCTCGTAAAACAGGAAATTACTCGACCGCTCTGAACAAATAGGTCAGTGCTTGAATGTAGGAGTCAGTAGAAGGAGCCGCAGTTGGCACTCACTGCGGTGAGGTTACGCTACGTCAGTGCGCCTTTGTCCGTGATCTTGTCTGCTTTTTTGCATAGAATCACTGTCAGAATCGCAAGCACATGTAGCAAGAATACGAAGCTCTAGCTGGAAGGCATCGACCGCAAGTAAAGGTATTATTAATAACCATTTGGACTACGATTGTGAGCTTTGCAGTGCTAGCCATTGGAGCAGCCCGGAGACACGTAAAACTTCTGAGAAAAGCTGAATAGAGGTTAGTAAAAGAGAAGTATACTACACCATTTATATTATTTTAACACATGTGTATTTCGTATCTCAGGCAAAAGATTTGCTTAGGGAGACAAACGCTACCCGTTCCCATTTAGCTCAGATGGTAGAAAAGTGTTCCGAATATATAAACAGCAGAATCCATCGATATTCGAAATTAGGTCATTTTTATAACAGCGTGTGTGCTATTAAACGAAGTGTTTCTCAATTAAGCAATGCTTATAGGTTTAACAACCAAAGGAAGTATTTTAATTCTTCTAAGAAATAGTTACATTTTTATATAGTAAGCGTTTAATTTGATTCTGTCCCTTCGACTTTCTTTTTTATCGATGTAGCCCTTAGCAGCGTATCGTATAAGCCCATAGCGCTCATAGTTTGGCATATTCGAGCAGACTAAGATTAGCTTTTATTAAAAATAAAAGTACGAACCCATACAGTTGTGCAAAAATTCGCTACGCTCACAAAGTCATCACAAGAAAATTTTCCAGATAGTTCGAACAACGAGACGGATTCCCAGGATGCTTGTTTGTCACCCAGTATTGTCTTTCCGTCGTATCTCGAACTTTGCCTGCGAGCGATATCTTGTCACATAGGCCAGCAAACCATCAATACCATCACCTTCTATTCACCATACCCACTATTTCGTTTTCTGCCATACACCTCCTATGTTTCGAGTTTTATGCCGTCAGACGCTCCATCAGATGGCAGATACCTACTATTGCCTCTCTATCTACAACAAGACTAAATAGCAGGACCTAATGGGGCTGTTGAAATCGGTCATTATTTGCTGTGTACGACTCCTTATTGCTTTCGATATTGGTAAAATTTTCACTAAACAATAACAAAAAAGTGTTCGTTTTCTGGGCTAACTTGCAGCGTTCTGAAATTAATTCAGTTAGCACCTCCACCGCTTCGGCACAGCTTCGTAGATCATGACAGAAGTTCATAAAAGAATGATATTTATCTTGATAACCACTCAGTTGTTAGCTAAAAAACTTTCGGCTGCTCATAACTGTGTACGCGAAACAACTACTTGGGTTTGGACCCAGCCTAGCCGATAATCTTGCGCTGACGATGTTGTATGCTCATGCACATCATCTTTTTGCTACGTCATATTTGCTGATGATGTTGCCAGATGCCGTAATGGACTCGTTAGTCGGTGGTTGTATGCAGGTATTTTCCTATTTCCTCCTCCTAACTTGCCTACCTCTCCACCTATTTAAAAGTTGCATGTTTCTCGTGCGGTCTCACCCTGTGCCTCTTTTGACGCGAGCAGCAGCTCTATTTACCACCACCACCACCAAAGTTGTGGGAAGCGACCGACCAGAAGCGGTAAATTCAAATGGATAAGATCTTCAGGTGGATAAGATCCAGCATGGCACCACCTGTCGTAGACGCGGCTAAAGCAAAAGCTCCGGCTTGAGCAGAAAAAGGAAGTTGGGAGAAAGGAGCTGGGAAACAGGGACGCGAAGCGTGGAGTGGCGGCGATGGCAGCGCGCGTGTCTAAGGTGCTGTGTCGTGCGTAAGTCGAATCGACCAGAAACAACCGCTGTCGCAAGAGAAAGGCAAGAAAGAACTCGTCGTCGTTGTGCTGAAACACGGCCGCCAGACATGGAAGGAGTCATCAATAACATTAGCGGCGGGTAACACCGGCGGGTCGTTCGAGATCGGGGAGAGGTGGGAGTGGGAACTCCTAGCAACACCTGTAATATCGATAGTGCTGCTGTTGGAAAGTGAGTGGCGGTGATGGCGTGGGAAACATCGGGATAGGCGATACACGGAGCCAGCACGCCAGGCAGGCTATCTCCTTGTCCGCTGAGACGAAGAAGAAAAAAAGAGTGAATAGCAGTCAACAGGAAGATATAATTGCTAGAGAAACGGGGGTAAGAAAAAGCCGTACGCTACTGTTCGGACCACAGCAGTAATAGCGATACGGAATAAAATGAAGCCCATAGAACTAGAGTCTAGTAGCGGTACTAGCCGAGCCGTAAGCAGAAGCTAATACTGCTGCTACTACCATTTCTGCCGTTGCCACCGCGGCCGTCTTCAAATAAGGACAGACGCGGCGACGAAATATTTAAGGAAAACGAAATTTTGGAACTTCGACATCCGATCGAGTGCGAATAACGGGCCTACTTCCGCTCACTGGTTAAGCTTTACACTTGACCATGTTTATCCTCGTCGTCGTCCTCATACCTTACCACGACCATCACGACGACGACAACGGCTACGACAAGTACTACCGCCACCGCAGGCCAGAAAGACGAGAAAGAACTTGAACCTTTGTACGAAGTGCTGGATCGAAAGGCGCGCGAGTATTATAAGAATATATCCCGAGGTAAAATAGTGCCTGAAAGTTCTAGACATTGCTATATGTATAATTAGTCATAAACTTTTTTTCTAGCTAAAAATAGTTGCTTATAGTATTGATTTTTTTTGTTCTTGGCCTACTCTCGCCCTGGAGCGCTCTGACACTCAACAGCCTCAATATTCATTCGTTTTAATAGAGGCCAAGCCTTAACCACGTAAGCATCAAGTAACTATATGCGAAGGGTTATGATCAATAAAAACAAATGGCTAGGAAAAATACTCACAGCACGATATACAGACGGAGAGGAATAAATCGTAAAGAAGGAGTAGAAAAGTTGCGTCATTGAGCGGACAAATTGTTTGAAGGCTTGTTAAGGACCCGAGGACACTGGAAATCTATCGCAGTGTGGCAGTAATGACTTGGCCCAGACAGAGGTCAATGGCAGTTTAATCTAAGATCGTAAAAAAAACTGAGCAGATTTCTTATAGAAATAAAGTATAACAAAGGAAATGGCTTTGACGAAGATGCTACCTTATCCATCTTCATCAAAGGGTTCCTCCATTGGAGATTTCGATCGACACTTCACTTATCGGCAATTTGGCCGATAGACATTGTGGCCTTTAAGGAATCGTATGCTAATCTTACGTAGTAGAGCTTCCATAAAAAAGAAATGAAAAATAAAATCAGATAGCGATGTTTTGGGTATCTACAGTATTTTATCTGTAATTATTAGTTGTTTATGTAAGCTTCGATGCAATACTTGGTCAGGTCAGGTAGCTCCTCGGACCACAATATTCGCTAGGAATTCATTATATTTTAGGTTTTGAGTACGCCTTTGATGTAAATCGTTTGTTTATTTCCAATATCAAGTTATAAGAATTCCCATAAATTAATGAAATGTTTAATTGAAATCGCTTGACGTTCGACTAAAGAATCCCTCTTTGGATCATTATCATCGAAATAAAGTAATTTCAACATTTTATCGACAAATTTACATTAAATATTTTTGTGCAGTGGTAGAGAGCATTTAACGTCTGCTTCAGTCTTAATATTACACTTCGATATAATCTATCAAATCTTCTATATCCTGAGAAATTATATCTTCAGGTTAATTTACAAATAGGACAGATTTCAAACAAGCTGACAGCTGTTCCTTTCAAATATGCAAACGTCATTATTGCACATGAGGATAAGGTGTTATCAACTGAAAGGGTACGGTGCTGCGATTCAGGACCAATTAATCTATGGTTCATTCAACCCAACACTAATTCTACTTGTGCCCGCGCAACCAAAAAAGCACTGCCTAAATAGCTTCGTGGAAAGACGAAATGAAGGATCAAAGATTAAGTATTTAAAAACGATATTAACGTCGTTCCAAGCTGAAATGGACTACATACGCTTAGTCGCAAAGTGTCTAGCCTTTTTTTGCTTGATCTCCAAGTTGTTTCTCTGGTTCGCTGTGTGGAAAGCAACTTCGGAAAATCGTCTTTCTCCCATTCGTTCATTCAGCCGAGCCTCCAACTTGCTTTATCTGGCGGGGCAGCGAAATTGCGCTCTTGGGCCGCAAGATGGACTTCGGACGTTTGCCCTGACTGGGATAAGATTGTTCACGATCTACATCTTTAAGCTTCTTCTGTGCCCGAAAGGGGTTACGCTACGCTCATTGCCGTCAACGTCGTCGTTCAGTTCTCCGATTCGCGCTCTTCTGTTGTCTTTGGATTACCCCTGTGAGGGCAAGCTTATGAGGCGGAACGGCATGCTGCGGGCTGCTCGTAGCCAAACACCGACGACTATGGCAACAACAGAACGGCGGCTCGCATCGTTGTCTCGACTCGACTTGCAGCAGTGCAATCATCGGAAATCGTTAACACGAAAGCTGGGGGATCGCTGGTGTAAGGGTCGGAATTGCGGCGCGTACGACGGGCTTTGCGCGGAGGCTTTGGAGAGTGCGTTAAAAAAGGTTATAGAAGGGGATGACAGCGACGAAAAGGTTCGAAGGTCCTTGTGGCAACGGTCCCGTAGCAAAGTCTTTCTTCTTGTACTGCTATAACTCCAAACCCCCAGCCACTGCCATGACCGAAACCATCTCCACTATCACCACCGCCAAGCTTCCAGTGCTGCCGCCGCTTGTGCCAGTGTTCCTGCTGATGTGAAAGTCGCTGTACTGCCGTTGTAATCACGGAGGCGGCAAGTCGACGGGCAACTGGGCGTGGTAGCGTGGAGTAAGTGCTGCTGCCCAAAAAGAGTTGCCCGTTTTGTGAACCACGCTCCAGCCAGCCAGCCAGTCATCTAGCTCCTGGCAGGGGTTTCTCAAAGAGGGGCTCGTCGTTTTTGATTCAAGAGTTTCGCCGCTCCATCCATTCTTTTTTCGAATTTCTGCCCTGTCAAGTTATTTCGTGGTTCCGTCGACGTCGTCGTCACAAAACGCGCGCCTTAAGACCATCTCGCCCATTTCGTCGCGGCGTACCGCACTGACCACGGACGCCTGCATAACGAGCAAAATAGGAAACGTTGAGCAAATGGCGAAAAAAGTGGCGAACTAGTTTATCCAAAATAATTAATCGTTTTCGTGATATCCAACAAATATTAGATCATTTTCAGAGTTGTTCTCCAGAATACGCTACCAGATTGAATAGCTGTTTTAGGTTAAAAATATGCAACTCTCGGCGTCATATAAATAGGTTTGGCTAGGATATAGACAGATCTGTTCTAGTATCGATGGGCTAAATGAGCTTCGCTTAAAGCTTGCCTTAAAACGTTAAGGCAATTTAATTTCAAATTTCCACATTCACGTACTTTATTTTATTTATATTTTAATTAATATAATAATGATTATATAGACCTTTGACAAACATTATATATACGCCTGGTCCATATGAAATGCGAAATAACGAACCCAATTTTTCAAACTTTTAGAATATTATATTCCTTTATATCGAAGTATCCATTATTATGGTTTTCTACGCCCCTCTGCCGTTTGAATAATAATTTAATTACTCTGCTTCTACAGAAGTAGGGAATACCTGAGCCTATGAAGTATCAAAAAGCAGTCTCGATGTCATGTTGAGACTTGGACAATTTCCCAGTTAAGCAGTAGCCAAAGGAGAAATTGTCATCCGAAACAGAAATATCTGGTGGATGACAGTCTTCAACTGTAACTGGTGCACGTTTGCCGCCGTAATTTTTGCGCTGTGTATTCTAGCGTTGTCGTGCAATAAAACTAGTTTATCTTTGCTTACTAATCTCGGCTGTTCAATGCGGAGTTCATTCAGTATATCTCTTAATTGTTATCAGTAAACTGACGTAATGACTCAGAAAGCTCTAGGGAATAACAAGTACTTCCACTGGGTCAAGATAAACATCTAAATCTTTATAGCTATACATTTATTTTAAAGTGATGTCTTGCCGAGCCTATGCGTCCACCCACTGATATGACGGAAACTATTCTAAACGAGAATATATTTTTCATTACAAGTCTCATACACTTGTCAATTTTTTTTCGTTTTATCAATAAACGCAATGGTTACACACGAACGTTATCTTTACACACACTGAACTTTATAGATAGATCGGCTTTTTGCCATTGGTTTCAACACTTCGTTGATCTTCCGAAAACTAATTTACAGGGATCTAGGAGGGAAAACATTTCCTTCCTGGAAAGTTTTTTTCTACGAATGGTGGGCCATTCACCGAGCACAAGGTTTACACGGGAATTCTAATATGGAGTACGCATTCAAAATTTACTCGTATTTTCCGATTGTCCATGGCTTTCTGCCGCTTGCCTGTTTAAGGTCCGAATGGCGGTACCTAAGTAGATTGTGCCCAGCCGCAAGAAGCACAGTACATCTGAACGATGAAAAATCGCCGCAAAGGGCCTCACCGTTTAAAAACGGCGCGATTTTGAAGCCCAAGCTTAAATTTTTTCACGTACTCTTTGATACTAAACGACCTCACATCATATTTACAGGGTTGCTGAATGCCAGCGATATCTTTAAAAGGTAAGAACAGTTTCCTGCCTTGTTAATTTAACCAAGGCACAAGGTATATAGTTCAAGTTACGCTGTTCCATTATAGCTGCACAGTCAATTACCTATAATTCAATATACGCAATAGAAATTTTGATTTAATCCCGAAACTGTAGTCTTAGAACATCCACAATGTTATCCAAAATGATAAAAGGAGTTATATTACAATACCGTCACCTTTTTTTATTTATGGAAAGGTCATTCACTGTTTTTATTCAACATGCATCCTAGTTACACGATTGCAAACTTCTGTCACGAACGCCTTCGATCGACGAGAGTGAACGCAGGCTAGAGGACGTCAATTAGATTCACTAACAACGAACGGAGTTTCAAACGGCGAGCGGGGAGTAAACTAGAAGCAAATCTTCAGTGCATTCGTATCTTTCGACCCCTTTGGCAAGTATCATCCAAATGATGTCGGTCAAACCGGTAGATATTTTCTCAACTAAACAAAAATCTAGCTCAAAACATGGCTTAAAGCATACATAGCCATGTAGCATTTGCTATGCATGAAACGACATGTGTAATGTAGAAAAAGCAATTGTTGTAAAAACGCAAGGAGTGTTACTCTGCTCTACGATAGATTAGTTGAAAGCTGTCGGAAGGGTATTCACCAAAGCTGTTCTGACGTTAATTATGTACTTAATTGGTTTTGATAGACGTGCGCGTAATACTTTTCGTAATTATGTGTTAACACTGACTGCAGTCGAGAGGAGACAAGAACTAACTTACCCACGTCAACATTCGGCTGTTGTATAAACGTGCTGAATAGATCAGCGATTCTCAAGAGACTTAACTAACTTCTTTTTCCATAGAACCTCCCAGTTAATAACCCAAAGGGCACAGAAAATATGGCCGCTATAATATACATACATCTTACGGCAAGACAATGAGACTTTAATGAATATGTTCAAGCACTAATCCGACTCTTTTCTCATTCGTTTTGTATGTCTTTCAAACATAGCAATTGTGTAACATAAAAAAAGTACGTTCGCATTTAATGAATATGGGTCTAGCCTAAACTGACTGAGTCAGCCACTGTCAGTTAATATAGCATGCCAATATTGAGGTCTTTATTTTCGCACACTACCCAACTAAATACGAGTCTTCTAAATCCAAAGGGACTATGTAGAAAATACGCGCCAGGACGCGGTAACTAGAACGCTGCGGGCTACTCGTGTATCGATATCCCATCAATCTCACTCGTCTAAAATCGAACGACAAGAAATGCGTACCTCACTGAAGCTGCCTAGGCTACAAGATGACGGATACGGATTGACGAATCCATAATTTAACATATACTACAGCTGCATGTTACGGGATAAAATTATCTCGATCCCCAAAAATCTCCCAGTGATCTTCAAAGACGCAACGATCCTTCAAGTCCACTTTCGAAAACTAATCTCTTCCTAGAAAGAACCTTAAAAAAGGACCAGCTGCAAGCAAGGAGCCTACTCCGTAGGAAATGAACGATGTATTTAATTACAAGTTAGGGGATACAAAGCAAGCTATTGGTTTGAGGTCGCGTTTATATGCCCAGCTTATCTGACGTATAGCCTATTAACTTAAAAATGGAAGTTTTTGTTTTCATCTGTGCATTTGTTTGTGTGTTGTAATAATAGGCATATTCTAGCAATGATGGCAGTGAGTGCTCAATGTTAGAATCAAAATGGGCGTTGCAGCCAAGCTGAAACGTTAAGGCATAATATTAATATCCGTTCGTTTTCAAGTTTCTGTTTCTACTTATGTCAACTTAAGCAATGTTTTGACCACTATTATATTGTTGTTGTTGTTATTTTTCATGTCCAGTATCTCAACCGCTAGGCATTATTTCAGACGGGTGGCCCCAGCACGAAACTAAATGTGTCTATGTCTGAATTCGGATCCAAACACGACTTGTCCCTTAGTTTAACAGACAAACATGTTATTTTCCCCGCCATCACGTTAACACCTTCCAACAACTGGCTTAGTAACAATCGGGTTGCTAACGTAAAATCATAGTTTAATCGTAGGCTACGCACCTGTACGTGATATGGACGTGACTTGTCTAACAGACCAAGAGTGGTGACAAGACAGAAAAATGTTTTAGCTACGAATTTACACTTGCTACTACTTACAAACCTAAGGGTTGAAGCAAGGTCTATCTTGAAACATGTCTCTTTCATTAGTGCCTATTCTTACTTAACGGTAAGCTTATACAATACTTAAAAGTGAGCTGACTTCTGGCACGCCCTCGCAGCCACCGCGTCTAAAAAGACCTGATCATAAAGACCTGATCTTATTGCTTTGATATCCTTTTATGCTTTTTATAGAAAGACCGCAAGCCGATATCTCCGTTCGGCGTCACTTGGCTGCTAGTCCCTGTTAATGGAATGTACATGATATATCCTTCTGTCCTTCCAGCAACCTTAAATCACCTTGGTGGCGACGATATCTGCGCACTATGCGGACAGAGTTGAATTTGAGAGTAGAACGGACATGGTCAGTGGCAAGCTGGGTTCTAATCTAAATGGACCGGTTGAGAGGTTCTGTAACAATCAGCAAGAAATTATCCGATCCACTTCAGCCACCGAGTTAGACCGCGTCCAATGTTGGCTAGTGTCACCTTAAAATAGGTCCAACCTTGGCAATATATTCACTTGAGGAAACTACCTTCATTAACACGATTATATATACAAAAGATTTTTTACGAGGACTCTGATGCGGTGTTTAAGCAATTTATTCATTTTTTTAAGTGCAAGATATAACCTATTTTTTTCATCTGACTTTTTTACTATATATTTGAACGCGTATATTCATTTTATTCTACCGTAACAGTAAAGAGTGAACGTGACGTAAATAAGGGGCCTCATATCACTTAATACAAGTAATTCAATTTATTTTATTCCTCGGAAACACCCTGTTCTGTTATTATCAACGAATACACATGATTCGCAGGGAACCTGATCGAATTACGTCGTCATTACAAATAGTCGAACAGGGCCACTTGATTATGCAAGACTTAGTTGTCATGTTCGGAAAGGACTTATAGTTGGAAAAACTACCTTGAGTAGAGCGGCAGACTACGAATCGTCTGCCTATTCACCTTAGATTGAATAATCTGCTAAAGAAACGAGCAGAACCAATATTGAACAGTGATTGCGGTCCACAAAGATACTGAAGCTGCTAATGACTATCACGAGGATTTTAAGTTATTTCGTGTTCAACTAAGTATATAATTTAAGTTAATTATATTGCTTACTATTTAGAATTTTAACGTTGTATAATAATTAATAATTTGCCTCATAGTTTGCTGCTTTGGCCACGCATCCTTAGCGGTTAGATTACGTTCGGATCCCACCTCACAATGGTTTTGGCAGTGTGATAAAATATTTTTCCAAGAATCATAAGAACTGCGATAGAGCGGTCACCA